>NW_019946438.1:10945-30916 GCF_002910315.2 Salvelinus sp. IW2-2015 | reverse complement strand
CCTATGTCTCTGTCTGTCTGTCTCTGTCTGTGTGTCTGGCTGTCTGGCTTCTTGTCTGTCTCTGTCTGTGTGTCTGGCTGTCTGTCTATCTGTCTGTCTGGCCGTGTGGCTGAATGTTTGTCTGTCTGGCTCCTTGTCTGTGTGTGTGTATGTGTGGCTGGCTGGCCGTCTGGCTCTGTCCATCTGTCTGTCTTACTATCTGTTTGAGGCTCGCCCAGTGGGGGTTGAATGTCCACAGGAGTTATAGCCTCTGAAATCTCTGTCTCTCAGTTTCTCTCGCTGACCACATTAACACGTTTTCATGAGCACACTATTCCGGATAGTAGCTCATATCCCACTTAAGCTCTTATTCGGGATAAGCTGTTTACATGCATCTTTGATATCCCACTCACGAGTATCCATGTAACCATGAATAAACAGAATATTGTTAATTTAAGTTCATATGGGTTAAATGGAATAGTAACTGAAATGTGGACACTAACTGTTAGCCTATAAACTCTTACAGCTTAATATAATATTAACTCCTGCAGAATTATGCATTTCTTGCAGTAAAATGATACAACAAATGTTAATTTTGTCTTGGGAACAGGTGTGGAGAAATATGATTTCTTTCTTTCAGCATCTCTTGACAACATGCGAATGTGTTATCTTTGACACTTTTATGCAAGCAGACAGTCTTATCAGAAACGTGTTTTATCGTTTTGTCAACTTTTAATTTCCTTACAATAGTCAAATTGATGGTCCTGTGTAAAATGTCAATCTTTACACTGTTTTGGAGTTATTGCCTTTTCTCCCTCGTACATAAAATAAAAATTAACATTTAGCGGTGATTACCAATGCATTCATTCTACCAATGTAAGACATTATTCTGGTGAGCACTACTTTATTTAGTCATCGGGCAACAAGTTATGACAGAAGAGAAGCTGCATGTATCTAACTATAGTTCACAAACAAAATGGCCTACCAAATGTCGGGAAATTATAATATGTTCTACCAAATGTCGGAAATTATAATATGGCCTACCAAATGTCGGAAATAATAATATGGCCTACCAAATGTCGGAAATTATAATATGGCCTACCAAACATGTCCGGAAATTAAATATGGCCTACCAAATATCGGAAATTATAATATGGCCTACCAAATATCGGAAATATATAATATGGCCTACCAAATGTCGGAAATTATAATATGGCTACCAAGTGTCGGAAATTATAATATGGCCTACCAAATATCGGAAATTATAATATGGTCTACCAAATTCTGAAGTGTCTAAATCTGGGGTGAAAGTAGCCAGTAGGCTATACAGTCCAGTACGGTCTACCAGCAAAATAAATGTGTATGGAATTATGGTGGAACGAACTGCGCAGGTCTACTTTTTTGACAATCAGATGAAAACATATCACACAGCACCCATGATATGCAACTGAGCCTGCGCAGACCGTGAAACAACAGTAAATGGGATAAGATGTTTACATGCCACAGTATCCGTCTATGATCAGCATGTCCCAGGCATCTTATCCGGGTTTATCTAACCGACATACAAGCTTTTTCGGGTTATTGTAAATGGCATATGATGTTTACTGTGTCAACTAAAAAACAGAATATTGAGTATGCCGAATAATAACGGGAGTGGTGTGCATGCAAACGTGGTCACTGTCTCTGTCGGTCTCTGTCTCGTCGCAATAACCATATGCTTA
The DNA here is from genome assembly GCF_002910315.2 of Salvelinus sp. IW2-2015. Taxonomy (NCBI): domain Eukaryota; kingdom Metazoa; phylum Chordata; class Actinopteri; order Salmoniformes; family Salmonidae; genus Salvelinus; species Salvelinus sp. IW2-2015. Next base: position 29,216 of record NW_019946438.1, on the reverse strand, counting down.
TAGGATTCATTAGATAATAGCCTTACCATATGAATCGTACGTATCACCTACCTACGTGCCTACTGACTCCCGAGTGGCGCAGCGGTATAAGGCACTGCATATCAGTGCTAAAGGCGTCACTACAGACCCTGTTTCGATTCTAGGCTGTATCACAACCGGCCGTGATTGGGAGTCCCATAGAGCGACGCACAATTGGCCCATCATCGTTAGGGTTTGGCCAGGGTAGACCGTCATTGTAAATATGAATTTGTTCTTAACTGACTTGCCTGGTTACGTTTAAAAAAAAKAGTTATTGATTAATATGAAGGCATTGTAGGGCATCTCTTCTATGAGTAGGCCCTGTATTAGGTTGTCTGCCCAGGAAATATAAAAAAAACAAGCAGGATCACAACTAGTTGACCATTTATGCAGTCTTCCATAGCACCTCCCAGGACCTTAGATGAGATTCAAAGTCAAGTTAGATTCCCACGGCTTTCGAGGAGCAGGTGCAATGTCATCCCCTTGATGAACAACAGGGGGCAGTAAAGCACCACATATAAAACTAAATAAAATGCTGAGTGGGAACAACTGAAATAGCATCTCTAAAGAGTCATACTGACTTATTTGAAACACGAATATTTGCGTGCAATTTTACTTTGAGAATAATTACAGATTGTTGTAATCCTTGTCTAGGTCATTGTGACCATGTTCGAGGAGTTGTATTGCATTGCAAACAGAAGTTATTGTTGGATCTTGCAGAATGTACGGCGTCTGTACTGAGTGACTTCCCTTTGTTGCATAACTTTTCACCTTCTATTTGATCTATCTGTTGCCCATAAGCAGGGCGTTCTTAACACATCCACGGTGTAACTGTTAAAAATAAAGATATCCAATCAACACAATAGGATGGRCTATTCTGGATAGGCAAATGGCACAATGTATTTCAGGAGGCTGTAGTTTATCCACTCTACATCAGTTTGCATGGGTTTTACATTGTAGCTTGAGGTATATTGTTATAGTGTTACATCACATTATTATTGAGCTTTTTCATGTTATTTTATTTCAGATGGTCCAGCATCATCCTCAGACAATTGCTTTCATTTTTGGTCTAATTCCTGTTTCTTGAAAAAAAGGCTTAAAATAAAGGTTAAAATCCAGGTCATGTGACATGATTAACCCAAACATTGGAAATCCAGGTCATGTGACATCATTAACCAAAACATGAAATCCAGGTCATGTGACATGATTAACCCAAACATAGGAAATCCAGATCATGTGACATGATTAACCCAAACACAAGAAATACAGGTCATGTAACATGATTAACCCAAACACAAGAAATACAGGTCATTTTACATGATTAACCCAAACACAAGAAATACAGGTCATTTTACATGATTAACCCAAACATAGGGCCCTGTACATTCTGCTCTATGTAACAGCTGTGAACATGGACAGGAGTGAATGAAAGGTGAGGCCACGGTCATGAGTCTTAACTCTTGAACTTATACCACTGCATCAGCCAGCATCCTCATCTGTCCATGATTTTGATCATTGAGGAACATGAGTAGATGGATGGATGAGTGGATGAGACAGTTGAATGGGAGATAGGATGGGTCAACGGAGAGGTGAACACATGGTGGATAGATGGACAGACCGAAAGACAGATGAGTGGACGGAGGATGGATATGCCATTGATCATCCTCTGCACCAGGGACAGCGTTTCCAGACGGCTGCCCCACTTCAAAGTGTTCCTACCTGCCGCCGTTGTATCTCAGAGATGAAAGACAAACTCTATTTAACTATCAAGTTTGTCTCCTTTAACCCTACGTGGACACCTGTAACATGTCTATGTTGATGTCTAACATCTAACGATATAATGACGGATGTAGCCGTTCACGAGTGGCCATGGAATTTGAGTCGTCAGAATAGAAACACAATGTTCCCCCGTGACATTAGCTATCACTATGAGTGAGGAAGGGAGAAATAGCTGCATAAAATAATCTAATGTTATTGTTTTCTGTGGTAACCTCTTGTTAGGTGAGATTCATTTCTGTCATCATCTCTAATCTCCATGTCTCTTTTTTTCTTTCTCTGTTTCACGTCTCCTTCCTCACTCAGACAGAAGTCCTTGGCATGGAACACATGGAGAAAATATTTTTCCAATCAGAAAGGACGAGCGAGAGAGAGAGCTGGAGAGAGGTTTGTATCTCACGTATTTGTTATGCACTACCAAGTCAAAGCCCTGCCTTTATCCGCCACAAACACACACCTCCTGTTGTCAATGGAAACAGGGAGGACTGGAAGAGAGGGAGCTGGACACGGAAATAGGGAGAGAGAGAGGGGATGAAGGAGAGGGACAAACAGCTATTAAGTGCATCTATAGCCCTCTGTTAGGGTTTACATCCTTCAGGCGATGTTCTCCTGTTTAATGGCAATGTCATGTAGCGAATGAACCCCACTTACAGATTCATGATAGTATTTATCAGAGGCAGGTCTTGTAGATGGTGGATGGAGGGAGGGATGGAGGGAAGAAAGCCAGTATGCCATGATCCCATGTATACTGAACAACAATCTAAACGCAACATGCAATAATTTCAAAGATTTGACTGAGTTACAGTTCACATAAGGAAATCAGTCAATTGAAATATATTAATCAGGCCCTAATCTATGGATTTCACGTGACTGGGCAGGGGTGCARCTATGGGTGGGCCTTGGAGGGCATAGGCCCGCCCACTTGGSAGCCAGGCCCACTCACTGGGGAGCCAGACCCAGCCAATCAGAATGAATTTATCCACAAAAAAGGGCTTTATTACAGACAAAAATACTCCTCAGCAACAAAAAAAACGACAATCCCGCAGGTGAAGAAGCTGGATGTGGAGGTCCTGGGCTGGCGTGGTCTGCGGTTGTGAGGCTGGTTGGACGTACTGCCAAATTCTCTAAAACAACTTTGAAGGCAGCTTATGGTAGAGAAATKAACATTCAATTCTYTGGCAACAGCTCTGGTGGACATTCTTGCAGTCAGCATGCCAATTACACGCTCCCTCAAAACTTGAGACATCTGTGGCATTGTGTGACAAAACTGCACATTTTAGAGTGGCCTTTTATTGTCCAGAGCACAAGGTGCACTTGTATAATCAGCTACTTGATATGCCACACCTGTCATGTGGATGGATTATCTTGGCAAAGGAGAAATGCTCACTAACAGGGATTTAAAGAAATTTGTACACATAATTTGAGAGAAATAAGCTTTTTATGTGTATGGAATATTTCTGGGATCTTTTATTTCAGCTCATGAAACATGGGACCAACACTTTACATGTTGCGTTTATATTTTTCTGTTTAGTTTTCCAAAAACACCTTGCAGGTTTTACTTAGATGTTAAGGGCAAGGAGCAGGGAGGTGGTCTGGAGGGAGAGGGGGATGGCGGAATAGAGAGGGAAAAGAGAGACAGATTGCCGTGATGCCATTTTCCAAAAACACCTCCCAGATGTTCCCACCTGGCACCTGCTCCAAAATGTCTGGCCGCCAAACAAGTGCTTGGACGGAGCTGAAAGGGCCACGCTCTGTATCCACAGTGAACTCTTAATTTAACGCCTTGGAGAGGGGACCAGAGCGGCCCTGACACGAGTGTCACTGCTGCGACCATTGCTCAAGAGGGTGACTTTCAGCTCTGCCTGTGTAATGACCGAGCACGGTGCAAGTGACAAACTAACCAGGGGAGTAACAGAAAGACAGGAGGAGGGAGATAGGGGAAAACTCTGATAGCAACTAACAGACTGTAGATGCAACACCTCACTCTCTCACACACCTATCCCAGCCTGCTCTCCTCTCCTTCAGTGGCTAGCACACACTCCAAGTGGTTTATGGGGCTCTGCTCCTGTCTCAGCGGGCGACTTTGGGATGACCACTCATCCCCCCCATCCCTCCATTCCCATAAAGAGTTGAGGGGATAATCCAGTAGTGGGGATCTTTTTTGCTGCATGTGTGTTCAACTTACATCATCACCCAGATACGTTTTTAAACTTGTTGTGTTAACAACTTCTAACGTGTTTGAGATGCTCAAAGTTTAGTAAGCCTTGTAAGGCATCCTCTTATTTACCGATTAACTCTCAGAAAATGTTATTAGTCACAAACTACACGGACATGCACTGTGACCTTGGCTCTCATCATTGAATAATGCATAATAACAGCCCGATAATGTTTACCTGCCAACTCCTATTTTGACTCAAGTTTTGACTCGAGTGTCGCATCATTTCTACAATGTAGAAGAAACTGTTGTTTTGACACCCATGCGTCCTCGTTGCTTAACGGAGAATATTTTTGCAGTTTGACTTAATGAGCTTCATTAAATTATGACTATACGTCTATGATTGAATGGCTCTTATTTCATATTTCCCCTCTTTTTTTACGTGGTATCCATCTTCTCTGTTTTTCAGAGTTCTGACAGTGTCTGGCAAATCCTTTAAAAAATAAACGGTGTTTGATAGTGTTAGTTTTTTTAATAACATGATTCAACACAAAGGCTCCATGTACGGCAAGTATCCTAGTGGTTAGATTGGTGAGCCAGCAACCGGAGGGTTGCCAGTTTGAATCCTGGGTCTGACTGTAAGAATCTGTTGGGAAGTGAGCTGTAACTGCCCAGTGTGGCTGGTAACTTCCCAGTGTGCTGGTAACTGCCCAGTGTGCAGTGTGGCTGGTAACTGCCGTGTGGTGGTACTGCCCAGTGTGCCATGTGGCTGGTAACTGCCCCAGTGTGGCTGGTAACTGCCCAGTGTGCCCAGTGTGGCTGGTAACTGCCCAGTGTGGCTGGTAACTGCCCAGTGTGCCCAGTGTGGCTGGTTACTGCCCAGTGTGTCGTGTGGTACTGCAGGTGTGCCCAGTGTGTGTGGTAACTGCCCGTGTGCCCAGTGTGGCTGGTAACTGGGCAGTGGGGCAGCCCCCTGCACCTCTACAGAACACGCTATATACACTGAGTGTACAAACATTAGGAACACCTTCCCAATATTGAGTTGCACCCCTTTTTCCCGGAAAAGCCTCAATTTGTTGGGGCAGGGATTCTAGGTGTCAAAAGCATTCCACAGGGATGTCCCATGTTGACTCCAATGTTTCCCACAGTTGTGTCAAGTGGGATGGATGTCCTTTGGGTGGTGGACCATTCTTGACACATGGGAACTGTTGAGTGTGAAAAACCACGCAGCGTTGCAGTTCTTGACACACTCAAACCAGTGTTACTGGATGGAAACTACCAGTGTAATGGTTGTGCTCAATGTAATGGCATATATTATGTAGACTTTAAACTCCCCAAACAGGGCAACACATCCCAATCAAAGTTGTTATCACATGCTCCACTAGGCAGTTATTTATCTTATAACTGTTCCTTTAGTAAACATTATGTGGGTAAAACAAAGCGCAATTAAAAGAACAAATTTTGAGCGATCGTAGCACCATTAGGTGCAAAAACTCGACCTACCAGTTGCGGCCACCTTTTGGAAGCACACTCGATTTCATCCCTTACGATAGTATCCCTAGGAGAGGGGTGACAATTTATTGTTAAAACGAGAGGCTGGCTTTGATCTGAAGCCATTATTGTGATTGTTGTGATTTTGCTATTGTAAATGTTTGTAGGCCATCAGCCAAATTGTATCTATGATCGTATGCTATCCATTCATATTTTGGCATGTTATTTTTATATCTGAAGATTAACCAATGATATCAGGCCACACCCGGCCATGATTACAGACACCTGTGTGTGTCCTTTGACTATTAAAACTAGTGACCCGCAGTGTTGTGTCATTATATCCTGATGAGACAGCTTGTCTGTCGAAACGTTGGTTATTAATTATTACGTCTGAGCTCCTAGAGTGTGCGGCTCTCCTTTAACTTTTCAGGTGTTCTACTCCGCTAGCCAGCACCTCGTCTGAATAGGTTTCTACTCCGCTAGCCAGCACCTCGTCTGAATAGGTGTTCTACTCCCTAGCCAGCACCTCGTCTGAATAGGTGTTCTACTCCTCTAGCCAGCACCTCGTCTGAATAGGTGTTCTACTCCGCTAGCCAGCACCTCGTCTGAATAGGTGTTCTACTTCCTAGCCAGCACCTCGTCTGAATAGGTGTTCTATCTCTAGCCAGCACCTCGTCTGAATAGGTGTTTCTACTCCGCTAGCCAGCACCTCGTCTGAATAGGTGTTCTACTCCGCTAGCCGCACCTCGTCTGAATAGGTGTTCTACTCCGTAGCCAGCACCTCGTCTGAATAGGTGTTCTACTCCTCTAGCCAGCACCTCGTCTGATAGGTGTTCTACTCCGCTAGCCAGCACCTCGTCTGAATAGGTGTTCTACTCCTCTAGCCAGCAACTCGGCTGAATAGGTGTTCTACTCTCTAGCCAGCACCTCGTCTGAATAGGTGTTCTACTCCGCTAGCCAGCACCTCGTCTGAATAGGTGTTCTACTCCGCTAGCCAGCACCTCGTCTGATAGGTGTTCTACTCCTCTAGCCAGCACCTCGTCTGAATAGGTGTTCTACTTCGCTAGCCAGCACCTCGTCTGAATAGGTGTTCTACTCTAGCCAGCACCTCGTCTGAATAGGTGTTCTACTCCGCTAGCCAGCACCTCGTCTGAATAGGTGTTCTACTCCTCTAGCCAGCACCTCGTCTGAATAGGTGTTCTACTTCCTAGCCAGCACCTCGTCTGATAGGGTGTTCTACTCCTCTAGCCAGCACCTCGTCTGATAGGTGTTCTACTCCCTAGCCGAACCTCGTCTGAATAGGTGTTCTACTCCCTAGCCAGCCACTGCTTGAATAGGTGTTCTATCCTCTAGCCAGCACCTCGTCTGAATAGGTGTTCTACTCCTAGCCAGCACCTCGTCTGTAGGTGTTCTACTCCTCTAGCCAGCACCTCGTCTGAATAGGTGTTCTACTCCTCTAGCCAGCACCTCGTCTGAATAGGTGTTCTACTCCTCTAGCCAGCACCCGTTATGATAGGTGTTCTACTCTCTCGCAGCACCTTGTCTGAATAGGTGTTCTACTCCTCTAGCCAGCACTCGTCTGAATAGGTGTGCGTTTCTGTTTGTGCCTGTATGACATGACAATGACCATAAGAGTTGGCAACACAGTGCAAGCAGATCTGGGACCAGGCTACCTGATTTCAAGATGGCTCCAGCCTCTTCTCCCTCAGTCATGTTCATGTGCAGCACACAGTGTTTCTAGTTCGGCCCCCGAGATGCAATTGTGATGCGGGAGAAAATAGCTGACGAGAGGGGGAAAAAAGTAGGACCGGCTCTTGTTTTTAAAGGTCAGGACGTAGAAGAGGTGTGTTTGCTGCTGTCCTTTCTCTAATTGTCTGTCCGGGGCCTACGTGTTCTGCTTGACTAAAACGTCCATTGATTCGCAGTCATTTGCACACCAGGGTTATTGCTTCGCTTGTAGCTTCCACTCTGCCTAGGTGTAGCGCTGCGATGGAGGGATGGGGAGAGAGGGAGAGAAGGAAGCTGCGATGGAAGGATGGGGAGAGAGGGAGAGAAGGAAGCTGCGATGGAGGGATGGGGAGAGAGGGAGAGAAGGATAGGGAGGGGTGTGTTCTGGCATGCCACCCTGTCTCACTACGACACCTGAGATGATGTTCTGATAGTCAATGGAAAGTGTTTGCATTATAGAATTCAAGATCAGCACTAGTTGCAGTACAGATACTTACTCAAGCACCTGACTTCCTTTATGAATCCATATGAGCCAACATGTAGATTGCTGTAATGAAATGGTAACGATTCCCATTTTTGATCGTTGTTTATCCATAGCTGGCTTACATTACACTGAAAATTTCAGGTCTCTTGAATATCATATGAAATACTTGTCACAAGCCGGCTCATAGCCTGTGACAAAACTGAGGGACACGAACAACATATAGGCAATTAAAAGTGTCTTTATTATAAACAAAACTATTAACTTTAAACTAAGAAAAAGAATGAGGTGTGGAATATCATAATGTAAAGTGTATGTAAAGTGCATGGATGCGTGAATATGTGGTGGAACATGACGAGTGAAACTATGCCAAAACTACAAAGGAACAAGCAAAACATGATCATACCTGGAGGAGCAGAGAGAGAGAAGAGGTGTATGTGAAACAGTTTATAAATACCCTGAGCCCAGTGGCTCCAATCACTAACGACCCTCCTCTGCTCCAGGAGGAACCGCCCCCTGCACTGCAGGAGGAGGAGCCGTGACATACTTGTGATCCAGGCAGAAGGTTCATGCTATGTAATGTACAGTATGGTCTATCAAAGACAGGACCACAACCTCTAGAATATGTCATATGGATCCAGTGATGCTTCAAGCAGCAAATGTATTACATGGAAACGAAACCATCTAGAGACATTGTAGATTCAACTTATCAACAGTCATTATGTAAACTAGTTTGAGGCAGGACATGACTTTTACTTGAGAACTCAGAACGTAAGACAAACGTTCTGTTATGGTGTCCTTCAACATTGGAATGCAGCCAGATACTCAGTAGTTTGATGACCTCTCCCGCTAATTTATACGACCCTTGACCTCTCATCCTCAAGGACCTCCTTAACGAGGCACACTTCTCCCCTGGGCCGAGCAGGTTGCTGGGGTCCGTGTGGGAGGTGTGGTCTGGAGACCCTGAAGCGAGGGCCCAGTCCAGTCAGCCAGAACCTAGAGGAAAACATGTGAGTGTCCGCGTCCACCAGCAACTTCATCATTGTTGTTGTAGTTGTCATATTTATCATCATCATCACCATCACCACCACCATCATCACCAACCCCACCACCATCATCCACCAACCCCATCATCACCATTCACCAACCCCATCATCATCATCATCATCATCATCATCATTCATAATCATCATCATCACCATCACCAACCCCATCATCATCATCATCATCATCATCACCATCACCACCACCACCACCAACACCATCATCATCATCATCACCATCACAACCCATCATCATCATCATCATCATCATCATCATCATCATCAATCATCATCATCATCATCATCATCCATCATCATCATCAATCCATCATCACTATCACCACCATCATTCATCACCATCATCATCATCATCACCATCACCAACCCCACCATCATCATCATTATCATCATCATCATCATCATCATCATCACTACCACTCATCATCATCATCACCACCATCATCATCACCATCATCACCAATCACACCACGCCATCGCACAACCATCATCATACATCACCATCACACCACCATCACCAACCCACATCATCACATCACCATCATCCCACACACCCACAATCATCATCACCATCCCCAACCCATCATCATCATCACCACCACCACCATCACCATACCATCACCAACCACCATCATCATCATCATCATCATCACATCATCACATCATCATCATCATTCATCATCATCATCGTCGTTGTCGTAATCCTCATCATCAACCATCAACCATTATCATCCCCATCAGAGGGTTTCTCAATGAGAGCCTCTGTCTCTGAAAGTGTGCTGTCTTCTGTAACTGTGTCTCCAGCAGGAGGCCTACTGCCCATCGTTGAGGAGAATGTCTACATTTATGGGTCCATGGTGACATGGTGACAGCTCATTTTTGCCGTGGCCTGGAAGAGGAGGTTGAGTCTGTGACTTAGGTTATGTAAACTGCCTAATGTATGTTGGCAGTCTTCATTTGCCTGCTTGCTTCTCAACATCATAAGTGATTATAATCATTTTGCTTTGGTGCAGATGCATGCAAGTGTGGTGTAGTTGCGCTGTTGTGTGTGTGTGTTTGTGTGTGTGTGTTGTGGGTTGTGGTGGTTGTGTGTGTGTGCCTGTGGTGTGTGTGTGTGTGTGTGTGTGTGTGTGTGGTGTGTGTTGTGAGGGCTCTATGTGATAGTTTGAGAAAGTGAGTGTGTGTGTCCACGTGTATGTGTGTGTGCCAGCATGCATGCCGTGTGTGCTCAGGAAGGGCTGTAATAACTGGAGTGTAATACATGTGAATTCCCCCTCGCCTCCATGATTGATGTCACCACAACCCCCTCTCTTCATATACCAGTCTGGCTTGCATCAGTATTCACACACTGACTAATGGACAGTTTGTACAGACCATCTGCATTCATGGCAGCATAACTTTCAGCCAAAGAAACGACGTATCTCCTGACATCTCTCTTATTCTCCTTGTAATACACACACGTATATATCCCCGCCTACCATAAATCTCCTATAAGCACCTGCTGTATTCTGAAAAGCACTTATAATTAAAAACACGCCTAGTCGAAAATCCAGACGCTGAAATATTAAGATCCACTGTGTGCATCGATCCCCCATTTTCTGTAACCCCGGTTTGTTCTACAGAGCCAAACTCTGTGAATCATTACATTTTTAATGTCGACTTATTTCCAGATGCATTATTTATTAGGCGTGGGCAGGGTGAGTCACAAGCCATCTGATTGTCTGGGAGTCCAGTGCCCGGGTGGGATTGACCCAACTGAGGTGTGTGTAAGTGTGTGTGTGGTGTGTCACAAGCAGCAGATTGTGTTTTCGTGTGTGTGTGTGTGTGTGTGTGTGTGTGTGTGTGTGTGTGTGGTGTGTGTGTGTGTGTGTGTGTGTGTGTGTGTGTGTGTGTGTTGGTGTGGTGTGTGTGTGTGTGTGTGTGTGTGTGTGTGTGTGTTGTGTGTGTGTGTGTGTGGTGCACAACTGGAGGATAGATGGATCATGGCTGAATCTCAACAGTGCAGTGTGGCAGGGATTGGGGGTGTTGGAAGCAGAACTGATCTGATGACCCTCATCAACTGGCCAGGAATAAAACACTCACATCCACTGTATTCACACTAGTCTACGTCCCAACTGGCAACCTATATCCCTATTTAGTGCACGCACATGAGGAATAGTTGTGCGTTTGGGACACACCTTATAGCTCCACTAAGGTATTACACAGTAGGTTATGTGGTTTAAAGTGGGCGGGCTGTGGAATCAGATCTTCGACAACTCGTTTTAATGGCCTATTCCGTTAGACAAGCGCTGCCATTTATGAGAACTGAAATGTGACCCGCAAGATAATCACCATCACTGAGACATGGTGGGAATATCGAGGGGTCAACTTTCTGAATTATTGCAATGTCATCATGTAAGGTGTAAAAAAGCTGTAAACTCTTCTATTGCTGCAGTCTGCTTCCCCTTCGTCCTCCGGTGGTAAGGTTAGAGACGTGCTTTTTTTCCCCCCTCCACCATTCGCCCTCCTTTATTTCATTTGTTTTATTGCATTACAGAATTATGTAAATATGTGCATTGCCGATCTTGAGGAGAGCGCCGAGCGCAGGGCCGGGGCCCGAGAGCAATCCGCAAGGGCAATTTGATCGTTTGCGATGAATGCTCGCTAACATATGTCGGCTTGTCACACATACAAATGGACATTAATACGATCACGGAATGAAACCCATCTGCAGAGGGGTGACATGGTAAGGGGCGTCCTGGTGTCTAATTGACAATACGTGAACCGTTAGTAGATGTGGGATACATTAACGTCCTTGTGATGACCTGGTAATAATATGGTGAACTCCTGTCACACCCACACACACACACACACACACACACACACACACAACACACACACACACACACACACCACACACACACAACACACCACACACACACACACACTCAAACACACACAACACACATACACACCACACACACACAAACACACACACAACCACACAGCACCCCGCAAGGGCTGTCTATCTGCGGACCCTTAAGTGCGATTCTTTGCCACCCCACTCTAGAGTACAATTGTGTATCCACAAACGGGCTAAGTGGGTTAATCATGCCCGTGAGCCGTTGGGGTTATCATTAGCCCTACCCGACCTGGTGTAGTTTTAAAGACATTCGTTTCATCGAGAAGCTTGCCGTAATGAAGACAGGACGTGCCGCGACCAAACTGTCTGCATTATTCGCAGAATGTGCCGCCGGGCGGCGACGTCGACGTAATTCTGTTGTATTAGTGTTTGCATCGTCCGGAGTGCATGTGTGTGTGAGTTATGAGGCCTGAGTGTGTGTGCTGCTCACGACACTTTGCAGACTGGGGATAGTATAAATAAGATCAGTGCTGTAGTGTGGCCGCATACTTAGGGATAACGGTCCTGGTACTATATCTGTAGCTTGTCCAGGAAAACCGGAACATTTGAGCTAATCGTTGTGTTCTGTGTCCTCTTGTATGAAAATAGATGAGAAAAATCAAAGTGAGTCACTCTGTCGTCCCAAATGAGTCTGACTTTGATCGTGGGATGTCATACAGCTTTTCAACAAATGTTTACACTCCCTCCCGTGTACTATTCATAGTGTGGTTTGAAAGATAAGCTGGCCTGTATGGGCGTTATTCATGACGATAGGTGTCGTGGTTTGTGTGGTAGGTAGATGTGAATATTTCCCGTGGTGTGTGTGGCATGGGTGTGTAGTTGTGGTGTATGGACCTATTTCAACTTACAGGGTGTCGGATAAAATCACAACATAATGTGCTTGATTTTGTGCGAATGATAGGTTAAAATTCGAGGTGAGGTCATTGTATCTAGGAAATGATTTATGTCCACATCATTGTTATAATTTTCCCGTGCAAACGTTAGCCCTCGCAAGACTTAGTTATCTCAAAGCATCCGTCCTGCTCAGCGTTCTGGAATAAAACAATGTTAAGAACCCAAGTGATTCTATAGACCGCCACAGGCTCTGAAGCGCCCACCACCGATGACATTGTCGAGAATCGCCGTCAGAAGGCGATGGATGTCAGATGGACGATGATGTCAGAATGCCGAGTGTATGAAAGATGAAGGTGCACTAACTGTCTTGTACTGGCTGCATGACGCTAAGAGCATCTCGATGGTTGGGCTCTGGACTGAGGGACAAAAAATGGGACAACCAAATAACCAAATAGATGCCCTCTTGTCCAGGGCCTCGCGGTACCCAACCATAACTCTCCTAAACTCTCTACAGTGACTCATATCTCTAAACAGCTGATGTCATCTAGATACAGCACATTATGTTGAAGTAATCCCTTAATTGGCACATCAGTTTAAGCCTCATGTTCTTCTCTCGTGGGAAAGTTGTGCTAAAATGAAAAACTGCCACGGGAAAGTGAGACGAGTCGCCTCTCTTCTCCCACCCTCTGACATAGCCTACAGAGTAAACAGAATCTGGAGCCCACTCCGACACAGCTGAGCCACTACTGCACTGCTAAAGAGCTAACTCCTCCAGCCAAGGGTAATGATGTTTGCTGTGCACCAAACCCCCATGACTCTCTGTACGATGCAAATGCACACACACACAGCACACACACTAACACACACCACACACACACACACACACACCACGATCTGAGTTGGCACATTTGCACACACACACACGCACACATCGAGCAACACACACAGCCACACACCATAACCTCGACACCACACTATCACACACACAACACACACTATGCACACACTACACACACACACACACACATCTTAGCACACACACCGCTCGCGAATGCTGAGGTGTCCCACTTTAAATACCACATCCCTTTTAAAACGAGCGACAAGATCTGATCTTAAGTGAGGATGTGCTCCGGGGGAGGCACACAACCAAGATGTCTTTGGGTTTGTTTGTTTTGATCAATTCCGACCAAAGTCTGTGTGATCAGGTTTGCTTCAATTTGATACCGATGACCTCTTTGTTGTGTATGATGTTCCTCTGCAGGTGCGCCGCCCCGTTGCCAGAGTCATAGGGCGTGATTTCCCAGTTTGTTTGCCCCTAATTAATTGGTTCGCTGAATGCTCCATAGCGGTCTCCAGAGGCTGTTGCCCACTCATGCAATGGTTCTCTGTTTGATGTCAGGCGACCACAGCTCAACTGCCTTTAAGCGTGTTCTTACGAGAATTAATATACCTTACCAGCAACAAGTGCAGAGTAGGTTTAACCAGCCAGCCACAACGTTCCGCATTGTCTTACTCTCTCCCAAACTTTAACAATAACCTATTGCTAATCTCTGCTACCTCTATCATCACCACCCCTATAGAGCCCTGTGTCTTACCTCCACTCCCACATCAAGACCCTCCCCTCTCTCCTCTCTCCTCTCTTCATCCTCTCCCCTTTGCTCGCTTCTCTCCCCCTCCTTCTTCCTCTCTCCTCTTCTTCTGCATCCCCTCTCCTCTCTCTCTTCTCTCTCTCTCTTCTCCCTCTCTCCTCTCCCTCCTTCTGCTCTCTCTCTCTCTACGCTCTTTTCTCTCTCTTCTTCTCTCCTTCTCTCTCTTTCTCTCTCTCTTCGTCCCTTCTCCTCTCCCTTCTCTCTCTCTCCTCTCTCCTCTCGTCTCTCTCTCACCTCTCTCTCTCTCTCTTCTCTCCTCTCCTCTCTCTCTCTCTCCTCTCTCGTCTCTCTCTCTCTCTCGTCTCTCTCTCTCGTCTCTCTCTCTCTCTCTCTCTCACCTCCTGATCCTTTTCCTCTCACTTTCTCTGTCCTCATTCTCTCTGTCTACACTACCCTACCTCCTCTCTCCTTCGACTCTCTCCTTTCTCCGCCTTCCCCTTCAATTCTCCTCTCATCTTCTCCTGTCAGTCTCTCGTTCTATTCTCTCTCTTCTCCCTCTCTATAGTATCTCTCTCTCTACCCACCTTCTCTCTCGCTCGCTCTCTCATTTCCTGAACATATTTGATCAGCAGTCAGATACAGCAGTCAGTGCTGTGCGCCGGGGGAATAATAGCTATTGAACGCCCCACTTTAATTGCATACATTTGTTTTTACAACCATTGTTTTTTATCCTGCCGCTTTGAGGTAATTACGAGTCTGTTGTAAGGCTGCCAGGATACATGGTGTCCCCTGGTGTCTCCTGCAAAGGCACGTKGGGATAGATCCCCTGAAGGAGATGACTAGCTGAATAAAAAAACTCAGGGGTTGGGGCATCTGTCCCAAATCCTGACCTCCCMTACTGTCCCACCATTGGCTGTTTATGTTCCCTGAAGGAGTTGACTGAATGAGGCACATTTTTGTTTTCATGAACCCCTGAACTCCTCAGGAGCAAGTCCCATTCCAAACCCCCTCCATCTGTCCTACGCATAGAAATACAATTACGCAATTCTATTCTACTTCATTCTAGTTATTATATTTCTATGGTTCTATCATAGGACAGAAGGAGGGGATTTAGGACAGGCCCCGGTCACGCAGGCTGTTTACGAAAGCAGACACAAGGTGTGTAGCCTAGTGGTTAGAGACAGGTAGCCTAGTGGTTAGAGACAGGTAGCCTAGTGGTTAGAGCATTGGACTAGTAACTGGAAGGTTGCTAGATCAAATCCCCCGAACTGACAAGGTAAAAATCTGTCGTTCTGCCCCTGAACAAGGCAGTTAACCCACTGTTCCTAGACCGTCATTGAAAATAAGAATTTGTTCTTAACTGACTTGCCTAGTTAAATAAAGGTAAAAAACGAGGCACCATTTACAAATGCAAAGGATGAGTTGTTTTTAAAGAAGGGAAACCTCTCCTGTCGGTGAATAAAGAGAGGGACTGAATACATATGAGGAATGCCTTCATGATCTGATTTAATAGTCTATTTTACTGGGGAGAAGTGTCCAAGYGTGAMTCCTAAATCGCTCTGGTCAAAAGTAGTGCACTATATAGGGAATAGGGTGCCATTCGGGAGTCAAACCCAAAGTTCTTCTTCATAAAGCAGCCCAATCCTCCGCTCGTCAAATGCCAATCGCAAGACCGATAAAAAGCAAAATCCATTTGAGAGGGTTTTGTCCGCGTGTGCACATCCCTGGCTTTTTATTTCTCATGTTTTTTTCCAGAGGGATGATCTGATGGAAAGTGCCTTAAGGGATATAAATGTTTTTTGTCTGTCTCTTTCAAAATACGCAAGGGGCAACTTTGCCTCGCAGCGATTGGGGGATTCTRTTCGGTCTGTCTGCATCGGCCTAATTCAAGACTGAAGTAAAAGGGTTTTGAGTGCCAKGCTTTTGGCAGCCCCTACGTGAAGAGAATCCATTGCTGCAATCAAAGTCTGATTTATATTATTGTAAATGGCTGTTGAGTTGCAGGGGCCCACAGTGAACTGTACTTTACTATACAACCACTACTCCTCCTAATGTAGGAGTTGAGAGGCATGTTTATCCATTGCCAAGCCAAAGGCACACCACAGTGGAAGCAGACCTTTCAGTCACAATGGCTTTATTACAATGTAACCATTCCATGATAAAATATTGTTAATGAACTGTAGATGTAATATCCACACAAACACACACATCCCCACATGCCCACCAGATACACATGTTCCTTYGCTTCCTGAAGTAAGCKAACCTTGGCTCAGCTTTGTAGTTGCAGGAGAGGTTGCACAGAGTTAGGTGAACTAAGGGAAGAGGATCTTTCTCTTTAGGACTTTCCTGTCACATTCTGAACGGGAAGATAAGATTCCATTAGCGGTGGGCGACAGACTGTGTCATTTCGACACAAGATTCTCAAACAAAGCCTTCCTCTCTCCACCTTATTAACCTCCCAGGGATCTCTCTTCACAGAGAAGCCAGTCCCCTCGCCCACCTTATCTCAATAATAAATCCATTCCAGCGCACCGCCGCGGCTTTATCATTTATTATTCATATTACTTTTCTGCTGCCGTTTAATCTGAGGACAGATCATTAGAACGGCAACACACWGGGAAATGTCACTGCTGAGAGGGAGGCTGTGGCTCTCTCCTCTCCTGGATTATTTWTTACTAGAACGTGGAGAYGAGACACAATAGGACTTGACTTTACGGAGTTAGGGACTGGGATAAGTTTTCCCAAGAATTAGGTAAACCCAAAAGAGGGTGTATATTTTGACAAAGGCAGGAAATATGCAAATAGAAGTGTGTGTGTGTGTGTGTGTGTGTGTGTGTGTGCGCGTGCGCGTGCGTGCGTGCGTGCATGTCAGATATCTCTTTCATAGACCTCTTCGATATAATGACAGTAATTCCACTCATGGTGTAGTGATACTGAAGATGACAGTTTCACTGTTTGATATCATGTTCGTCATACAACTCACGCCAGGAAAGTTATATGTRCCATTTCCTTTTTGTTTCCAATTTGTGTCAGTGTTAAACAACACACAGGTTTGACATTAATTGCTGCTATTTACCGAGCAGAACCATGAGACTCCGTCAGGTTAATGGAGGCTGAGAAACCCAGGTTTGAGAAGTCTATTATAATGTCCCTCATATGTCCTTCAATCTTGTCTGTTGCATTTTATAGATGCAATCACTGTCTCACTGTTCTGAGAATGCCACTTCTTCAAGGTAGGTGTAAGTTATGTAATGAGTGGATGATGTGTATAGTGGATAGGTGTGGATGATGTGGATAGTAGATAGGCTGTGGATGATGTGGATAGTAGATAGGTAGTGGATGATGTGGATAGTAGATAGGCTGTGGATGATGTGGATAGTGGGTAGGTAGTGGATGATGTGGATAGTAGATAGGCTGTGGATGATGTGGATAGTGGGTAGGTAGTGGAATGATGTGGATAGTAGATAGGTAGTGGATGATGTGGATGTAGATAGGTAGTGGATGATGTGGATAATGATAGGTAGTGGATGATGTGGATAGTGGTAGGTAGTGGATGATGTGGATAGTAGATAGGTAGTGGATAGGTAGTGTGATGTGGATAGTAGATTGGTAGTGGATGATGTGGATAGTAGATAGGTAGTGGATGATGTGGATAGTAGATAGGTAGTGGATGATGTGGATAATGGTGGTAGTGGATGATGTGGATAGTAGATAGTTAGTGGATGATTTGGATAGGTAGTGGATGATGTGGATATGTGGTGGATGATGTGGATAATAGATAGGTAGTAGATTATGTTTACAGTGGATAGGTGTGGATGATGTAGATAGGTAGTGGATGATGTGGATAGTAGATATGTAGTGGATGATGTGGATAGTAGATAGGTATTGGGTGATGTGGATAGTATGTAGGTAGTGGATGATGCTGATAGTAGATAGGTAGTGGATGATGTGGATAGTAGATAGGTAGTGGATGATGTGGATAGTAGATAGGTGTGGATGATGTGGATAATAATAGGTAGTGGATGATGTGGATAGTGGGTAGGTAGTGGATGATGTGGATAGTAGATAGGTAGTGGATAGGTAGTGGATGATGTGGATAGTAGATTGGTAGTGGATGATGTGGATAGTAGATAGGTAGTGGATGATGTGGATAGTAGATAGGTAGTGGATGATGTGGATAATGGGTAGGTAGTGGAATGATGTGGATAGTAGATAGTTAGTGGATGATTTGGATAA
>NW_019946438.1:0-4575 GCF_002910315.2 Salvelinus sp. IW2-2015 | reverse complement strand
GATAGGTAGTGGATGATGTGGATAGTAGATAGGTAGTGGGTGATGTGGATAGTGGATAGGTAGTGGGTGATGCTGATAGTATATAGGTAGTGGGTTATGTGGATAGGTAGTGGATGATGTGGATAGTGGATATGTATTGGGTGATGTGGACAGTACATAGGTAGTGGATAGTGGATAGGTAGTGGATGATGTGGATAGTGGATATGTAGTGGGTGATGTGGACAGTACATATGTAGTGGATAGTGGATAGGTAGTGGATGATGTGGATAGTAGATAGGTAGTGGGTTATGTGGATAGGTAGTGGATGATGTGGATAGAGGATAGGTAAGGGTGATGTGGATAGGTAGTGGGTGATGTGGATAGTGGATAGGTAAGGGTGATGTGGATAGGTAGTGGATGATAGTAGGTTGTGTTTGTTTATGTATGAACTAGAGACGGTCTTCTTCTAGTTGAATTTGACATGCCTTCATGTAGGAAATAGGTAAAGTGGTCTGTGTAAAAATACCATGTGAGAGATATGTCAAAATGTCTTGTGTTTGATTGTCAAGTKTTCGTGTGAGGGATATGTCACATCYTGTGAATATATCACCTRACGTGCTGTGTGTGGAAGCCAGGGTATACTCTATGTAAAAATGGCATGTGTCCACATGGGGTAGGTAAATGTCATGTCTGTGTTTGGAAATAGGATGAACCGGAATGTACAAATGTCAAATATCTGTGTAATAGAGAGGCAGGGTCTACACTACTGTATACGAACACGTTCTGTCTTGTGAGAGATACAGAGTGTGTGATGCATGTGTGATCTCAAGTACGTGCAAAGAGGATGATGGACAGGCTTAGGTAATTATGCATTATTCAATCATCTGCTGTCTAAAAATAAGCCCTGCCATCTGTTGAGTCCAAAACAAGTCACTACACTATTTATTTCAATATTAATATCGTGAGCCAGAGAAAAGGTGAGGCGCTTTGTGCGATTGAATAATATCAGAGTATGTGGCTTGTCAACCAATCCAGAGCCTTGACCTTTCTGCAGTGTTTCACGTGTCACAGTGTGCATGGGGGGAACTATGTGTGAAGGAATAGACGTGTGTGGTAGAGGTAGAGAACAATAGCGAGCGAGAGCAAGAGAAGGGCCACCTTTCACTTGGTCCTCATCCAGCTTCGTATCACTCGGCCTGTCAAGACTTTTCAAAGTCAATTTATTTTTAGATATTTCATTTGGAGGCGATTTTCGCTTGGTGGTCCCCCCTCCCCCTCCCAGCGTATACCCTGCCTCTGCTCCAGTCTTGCCCACCTCTCCCGCGGGTGTCCGTATATAAGCCCATTCCTCGGCTGCAGTGCAGCGCTATTTGATTTAATTCAGGGAAGCCATCCTGTAATCCTCGCCATGGGAGTCCCCAGGGCCCCATAGGCATCTCTCTCTCTCTCTCTCTCTCTCTCTCTCTCTCTCCTCTCTCTCTCTCCGTCTCTCGTCTCTCTCTCTCTCTCTCGTCTCTCTCACCCCTCTCCATCTCTCTCTCATGCTTTTTCTCTACCCTCTCCATCCTCTCTCTCTCTTTTTCTCTCTCCCTGCTCTCCTCTCTGTCTCTCTCTCCTTCTCTCTCGCTCGTCTCTCTCTCTCTCTCTCTCTCTCTCTCTCTCTCTCTCTCTCTCTCTCTCTCACCCCTCCTCCATCTCGTCTCTCTCTCTCTCTCTCACACCTCCTCTCCCATCTCTCTCTCTCTCCTCTCGTCTCTCACCCCTCTCCATCCGTCTCTCTGCTCTTTTTCTCTCACCTCTCATCTCTCTCTCCTCTTTTTCTCTCTCTCTCTCTCTCTCTCTCTTCTCTCTCTCTCTCTCTCTCTCAATTCAATTTCAATTCAATTCAAGTATCAATTCAAGGGGCTTTATTGGCATGGGAAAACATGTGTTAACATTGCAAAGCAAGTGAGGTAGGTAAAATATAACAAAAGTCAAATAAACAAATAAAAATGAAGCAGTAAAGCATTACACATACAGAATGTTTCAAAACAATAAAGACATTACAAATGTCAATATTATATATATGCAGTGGTTGTAACAATGTACAAATGGTTAAAGCACACAAAGTTAAAATAAATCAAAGCATAAAATATGGGTGTATTTACAGTGGTGTTTGTTCTTCACTGGTTGCCCTTTTCTTGTGGGGCAACAGGTCACAAATCTTGCTGCTGTGATGGCACACTGTGGATTTCACCCAGTAGATATGGGAGTTTATCAAAATTGATGGTGTTTCGATTCTTTGTGGATCTGTGTAATCTGAGGAAATATGTCCTCTCTAGATATGGTCATACATTGGGCAGTGAGGTTTAGAAAGTGCAAGCTCAGTTTCCACCCCTCATTTTGTGGGCAGTGTGTCACATAGCCCTGTCTTCTGCTTGAGAGCCATGTCTGCCTACGGCGGCCTTTCTCAATAGCAAGGCATGCTCACTGAGTCTGTACATAGTCCAAAGCTTTTTCCCTTAAGTTTTGGGTCAGTCCAACCAGTGGTCAGGTATCTGCCACTGTGTACTCTCTGTTTAGGGCCAAATAGCATTCTAGTTTGGCTCTGTGTTTTTTTGTTAATTCTTTTCCAATGGTCAAGTAATTATCTTTTTGTTTTTCTCTCATGATGATTTTGGTTGGTTCTTAATTGTGGCTTGTTGTCCTTGGGTCTGTGGGGTGTGTGTGTGTTTGTGAAACAGAGCCCTAGGACCAGCGTTGCCTTAGGGGACCTCTTCTCCAGGTTTCATCGTCTCTGTAGGGTGGATGGCTTTGTTAATGGAAGGTTTGGGAATCGCTTCCTTTTAGGTGGTTGTAAGAATTAACGGTCTTTTCTTCTGGATTTTGATAAATTAGGTGGGTATCGCCTAAATTCTGCTCTGCATGGGCATTATTTGGTGTTCTACGGTTGTAACACGGAGGATAATTTTTGCAGAATTCTGCATTTGCAGGAGTCTCAATTTGGTGTTTTGTCCCATATTTGTGAAAAGTCTTGGTTGGTGAGCGGACCCTCATGACCTCACAGACCATAAAGGGCAATGGGTCTATGACTGATTGTGCAAGTATGTTTAAGCCAGGATCCTAATTGGTATGTTGAAATTTTATGTTCCTTTTTGAATGGCATAGAAGGCCCTCTTGCCTTGTCCTCTCCGCTCAGATCGTTCAACTAGCTTTGGTGGAAGTTACCTGTGGTTGCTGGATGGTTTAGTGCCGAGGTATGTATTAGTTTTTGTGGTGCTCTAGGGCAAACGGTGTCCTAGATGGAGATTTGTTGGGTCTCTGGTGACTCGGACCTTTTTTGGAACACCATTATTTTTGGTCTCACTTGAGATTTACTGTCAAGGGCGCAGGTCTGACAGAAATCTGTGCAAAGAAGATCTAGGTGCTGCTGGTAGGTCCTCCTTGGTTTGACGGTGACAGAAGGCACCAGATCATCAAGCACAAGTAGAATTGAACTTCGATTCTAGTAGGGTGAGAACCGGGTGGCAGACTGTTCTAGTTTGCCCGCGCCAAAATTTCGTTGATATATATGTTGAAAGAGGGTGGGGGCTTAAGCCTGCATCCCTGTCTCACCCAACCGAACCCTGTGTGAAGAATGTGGTGTGTTTTTTTGCCAATTTAACCTGCGACACTTGTTGTTTGTTGTACATGGATGTTTATAATGTCGTATGTTTTACCCCCAAGCACAACTTTCCATTCAATTTGTATAGCAGAGCCCTCATGCCAAATGTGATCGAAGGCTTTTTTTGAAATCAACAAAGCATGAGAAGACTTTCCTTTGTTTTGGTTGTTTGGTTGGTCAAATTAGGGTGTGTAGGGTGAATAGCATGGTCTGTTGTACGGTAAAATTGGTAAAAAGCCAATTTGACATTTGCTCAAGTACAATTGTTTTCATTAGGAAATGTACGAGTCTGCTGTTAATGATAATGCAGAGTAATTTTCCCCGGTTTACTGTTGACCGCATATTCCACGGTAGTTATTGGGGTCAAATTTGTCTCCACTTGTGGATTGGGGTGATCAGACGTCCTTGGTTCCAAATATTGGGGAAGAATGGCCGAGAGCTAAGGACGATGTATAAAGAGTATTTAGTATAGCCAATTGGAATTTGTGTGTCTGTAATCAGTTTGATCATTTCATTAAGGATACCATCAACACCACAGGCCTTTTTTGGGTTGGAGGGTGTTTATCTTTGTCCTGTAACTCAATTCAAGGTATTTGGAGAATCCAATGGGTTCTGGTAAGTGCTTTTAAATAGTTTGATTCTAGGATTTGTATTTGATCAATGTATATGTTTTTGTTCTTTATTCTGTGTGTTATAGAGTCCAAAAAGATTGGAGAAGTGGTTTTAGCCGCATACATCTCGCATTTTGGATAGATAATTCTTCGTGTTGTTGTTTTGCTTTAGTGGTTTTCCAATTTTCGCGCAGAATTGGTTAGAGTCTATGGAGTCTTCATTACATTGAGCTGATTTCTGACGTGCTGTTCCTTCTTTTTCCGTAGTGTAGTGTTCTGTATTGGTTTTAGTGATTCGGCCATAGTGAAAGCGGCGTAGACTAGGCTTTCGTCTCTCCGGTC
>NW_019946437.1:42089-59737 GCF_002910315.2 Salvelinus sp. IW2-2015 | reverse complement strand
CAAGGGAACAGAAGCTCTTAAGCCTGGTTATAGAGGGAAACAGAAGCTCTAAACCTGTGTTATAGGGGGAACAGAGGCTCTAACCCTGGTTATAGGGAACAGAAGGCTCTAACCCTGGTTATAGAGGGAACAAGAAGCTCTAACTGTATTAGAGGGGAAACCAGAAGGGCTCTAACCTGTTATAGAGAGGAAACAGAAGGCTCTAACCTGGTTATAGAGGGAACAGAAGGCTTCTGACCGGTTACTAGAGGGGAACAGAAGGCTCTAACCTGGTGTTATAGAGGGGAACAGAAAGGCTCTGACTGGTTATAAGAGGGAACCAGGAAGGCTCCAGAGAGTCTCTACCTGGTTATTAGAGGGGACAGAAGGCTCTGACCTGGTTATAGAGGGAACAGAAGCTCTAAACCTTGGTTAAGAGGGAACAGAAGGCTCTAACCTGGTTATAGGAGGGGAACAGGAAGGCTCTAACCTGGTATATAAAAGGGGAACAGAAGGCTCTAACCTGGTTATAAGAGGGAACGAGAAGGCTTCTACCTGGTTATAGAGGGGAACCAGAAGGCTCCAGAGGTCTCTAACCGTGGTTAATATGAGGGGACAGAGGCTCTAAACCTGGTTATGAGGGGAACAGGAGGCTCTAAACTGGTGATAGAGGGGAAACAGAAGGCTCCAGAGAGTCCTCTAACCTGGTTATAGAGGGAACAGAAGGCTCTAACCTTGGTTATAAAGAGGGAAAGAAGGCTTCTAAACCTGGTTATAAGAGGGAACAGAAGGGCTCTAACCTGGTATAGAGGGGAACAGGAAGGCTCTAACTGGTTAAGAGGGGAACAGAAGGCTCTAACCTGTTATAGAGGGAACCAGATGGTTCTAAACTGGTTATAGATGAGGAACAGAAGCTCTAACTGTTATAGAGGAACAGAAAGGCTCTAAACCTGTTTATAGGGGGAACGAAGGCTCTAACTGTTATAGAGGGGAACAGAAGGATCTAACTTGGTTATAGAGGGGGACAGAGATCTAACCTGTTATAAGGGGAACAGAAGGCTTAAACCTGGTTATAGAGCGGGAACAGAAGGATCTACCTGGTTATAGAGGGAACAGGAAGCTCCAGAAGTCTCTAACCTGGTTATAGAGGGAACAGAAGGGCTCTAACCTGTTAAGAGGGAAACAGAAGTGCGTCTAACCGGGTTTTATAGAGGAACAGAAGGCTCTAACCTGCTTATAGAGGAACAGAAGGCTCTAACCTGTTATATAGAGGGAAACAGAAGCTCTAACCTGGTTATAAGGGAACAGAAGCTCCAGAGAGTCTCTAACCTGGTTATAAGTAAGTGCAACTTTAAGGGTAATAGGGTGATGTTCGGAATGACACCTGGGAAGTGTATCGGAGCTTCCCATGCGGAGCTCAATGCTTGAGTATGTGTGTGTGTGTGTGTGTTGTGTTGTGTGTGTGTGTTGTGTGTGTGTGTGTGTGTGTGTGTGTGTGTGTTGTGTGTGTTCACTCATCATAAATGTATACCACAGGTTATGTCTGAACCAAGGATGGGGGGGGGGCACGAGACAAGGGTAAAGGACAGAGTCAGAGGCTGTTCTGACACAAGGATGGAGACAGAGGGTAAAGGTCAGAGGTTGTTCTGAACCCAAGGATGGGAGACAGAGGGTAAGCGACAGAGTTTTGTTCTTGAGACCAAGATGGGAGCAGAGGGTTAAAGGTCAGAGGTGGTTCTGACCCAAGGATGGGGAGACAGAGGGTGAAAGGACAGGAGGTTGATTCTTGAACCAAGGATGGGAGACAGAGGGTAAAGGTCAGAGGTCAGAGGTTGTATCTGAACACCTGTTCCATTCACACTGTCCGCTAGGACGTGCTCAGTTCACTTGCAGGGTGTCACAGCAGTGGCTGTCAAACGTTAAACCCTTCAAACCCCCACTCCCCTCTCCCAACTCATTCCCCTCTCCACTACTCCCCTCTCCCCATCACTCACTCCTTCCTCTCAATCTCTTCTCCGTTGCCCCCCCCCACCCCGCCACAACACGCACAAACACCCTCCTTCCTTTTTGAACACCCCATCCTCTCTCTCTCTCGTTTTCAGCTGTATCCAAAGCGGGCTGGTGCTGACGCAACATCAGGATCCCTTTACAACAAACACACCCCTCCCATTCTCACACACACACACCACACACCACACACACACCACACCACACACACACAACACACACAACACCACACACAACACACCACACCCCCAAAAACCGTCCCATTCACACACACCAGACAGCCCCTAAAACCCCATTCCCCAGACCCAGTGACTTCTCTGCCGACCCACGTGATGTGTGTGGTGTGTGTGTAGTGTGTGTTGCACGTGATTGTGTGTTGCACTTTGAACCTCCAACGGCTTAGTTTCTGGAGTACAGCTGCCTGCGACATTACTGCTTTAATAGCAGTTAACTTAAACGTGCATGCGACACACACTACTGACGGCATTGAATAGAGTTCCCCTTTAGTTCTTATGGATGAACAGATAATAGCCTAACGAGGAGGATCAACTAAGCCAGTTATTTTTAGTCCAGGTGGGGAACACTGAATGAATGGACCCACACACACACAACACAACGGTCATACTTAGCATGTTGGATGAACAGATAACAGGCCGTAACGAGAGGTCAAACTAATCCAGTTATTTAGTCCAGGTTGAGGGACACTGATGGACACACACACACACACACCACACACACACACCACACCACCACCACAACACACACACACACACACACACAACACCGACACACACACACACCACACACACACACACACCACACACCTGTGAAAAGCTTAGCACAGCACATTCACCTTATAGTAGACGGGCAGTAAAACTGGACCACTAAGGGCTGGGTGCTGTCTGGAACTCACCACTACCACTTTATCACCATGACTTACAGTTGAATTCGGAAGTTTTACATACACCTTAGGTAAATACATTTAAACTCAGTTTTTCACAATTCCTGGACAATTAATCCTAGTAAAAAATTCCCTGCTTTAGGTCAGTTAGATCACCACTTTATTTTAGAATGTGAAATGTCAGAATAATAGTAGTAAGAATGATTTATTCAAGCTTTATTTCTTTCAGATCCACAGTTTCCCAGAGGGTCAGAAAGTTACATACACTCAATTAATATTTGTACAATTGCCTTTAAATTGTTTTAACTTGGGTCAAACGTTTTCGGGTAGCTTCCACAAGACTTCCCACTGTGAATTTTGACACATTTCCTCTTGATAGAGCTGGTGTAAAAACTAGTCAGGTGGTAGCCCTCCTACTCGCACACGCTTTTTCAGTTCTGCCACAAATTTCTATAGGAATTGAGGTCAGGGCTTGTGATGGGCCACTCCAATCTTGACTTGGTTGTTCCCTTAACCATTATGCAAAACTTTGGAAGTAGCTTGGGGTCATTGTCCTTGGAAGACCCATTGCGAACCCACCAAGCGAGTTAACTTCCTGACGTGATTCTTGAGATGTTGCTTCAATATATCCACATCATTTTCCTCCTCATGATGCCATCTATTTTTGTGAAGTGCAGCAAAGCCACACCCACAACATGATGGCTGCCACCCCCGTGCTTCATGGTTGGAGGGTGGTTCTTTCAGCTTGCAACCCCCCTTTCCTCCAAACATGAACGATGCGTCATTACGCCAAAACAGTTATATTTTTGTTTCATCAGACAGAGGGACATTTCTCCAAAAGACGATCTTTTGTTCCCCAGTGCAGTTTGCAAACCGGTAGGTCTGGCTTTTTTATGGTGTTTGTTGGCAGTGGCCTTCTTCTTCTAAGTGGCCTTTCCAGGTGTATGTTGATATAGGGACTCATTTTACTGTGTTTAGGACACTTTTGTAACCGTTTCCTCCGCATCTATAAATCTCACATCTGCATCTAGTATATCAATTGCATCTATATCGCATCTATATCTGCATCTAGCATCGTCATTACTATCATCTACACTTAGTATCTGCATCTGCATCTATATCTGCTACATCTATATCTGACTCATCTGCATCTATATCTGCTATCTCATATTCTGCTCTATTATCTGCATGCTATACTCATCTGCATCTATATCTGCACTGCTATATCTGCCTAATCTGACCATCTAATCGTGCTCTCATCTATATCGCATCTAATCTATATCTGCATTGACATCAATCTGCATCTATATCTATATCTGCATCTAATGCATATCTTAATCTGTCATATCGGACTATATCATGCCATCTTATCTGCATCTAATACTGATCATTCATCACAATGCACTCGCTATATCATATTGCGATCTTAATCTATTCGTGCATCTATATCTGCTCTATATCTGCTATTACTCATCATCATATGATCTATATCTATATCTGCTATTATATCTGTACTATCTATATCTGCATCTATATCTCAATCTATATCTACTGTCATCATAATTATCTGCATGCTATATCTGATATCATCTACATATCGGCAACAATCTGCACTATACTACTACATCTATATCTGCATCTGCTACATCTATATCTGCATCTATCATCTTATCTGCATATCTGATCTCCTGATATCTATAGCATATGGACTTATATCTGATCTAATCTGCATCTGCATCTATATCTGATCATCTATATCTGCATCTTGCATCTGGCATCTATATCTAATGCCATCTACATCTAGATTGCATCTATCATCTAATCTATATCTTTATAATCTATATTCATATATCTATACTGCATCTACACTACTTATATCTGCATCCTATATCTGCACGCATCTATATCTGGCATCTATATTATACTCTCATCTTATCGACTATATCTGCATCTTATCATCTATAATCTTACTATATTCTTATATGGCTATTCTATATCGGCATCGACATCTGCTCATTCTGCTTACATCTATATCCTGCATCTGGCATTACATCTATATCTGCATCTACATCTATCTCACTGCTACACATCTAACTCTAATTCTATATCTGCATCTACTATCTGCATATCATCTGCATCTTATGCATCTATATCTGCAATCTGCAATCTATATCTGCATCTGATTCATCTCATCTACATCTGATCTCATCTATAGCATTGCATATCTGGACATGTACATCTATATCTGATCTAAATCTATATCTGCATCTATATCTTGCACTATATCTAGTATTCTATACATCTGCATCTATATCTGCATCTAATCGCATCTATATCTGCATCTTAATTCTATATCTATATCTGCATCATCTGCATCCTATATCTAGCATCTATCGCATCTACATCTAATCTCATCTACATCTAATCTGGCATCTCATCTATCTGCATCTACATCTATATCAGCATCTTCATCGTATATCTGGATCTATATCTATATCTATATCTATATCTGCATCTATAGCTGCATCTTATCTGCATCTATATCTGCATCTATATCTTATCTAATACTGCATCTACATTATCTGCTTCATCATATCTAATCTCATCTAGCATCTAATCTAATCTATTACATCGTATCTACATCTATATCTGCATCTACTAATCTGCATCTCATCTAATCTACATCTCATCTATAGTCTGCATCTAACATCGTATATCTTATATCTACGCATCTAATTGCATCTCATCTATTCATCTCATCTTTATCTGCATCGTCATCTATTCTGCATCTCATTATATCTGCATCTGCACTAACTATATTCTGCATCTATATCATATCTATATCTATATTGCATCTATATCTGCATCTAATCTGCATCTATATCTGCATCTATAACCTGCATCTGCATCTATATGCTCATATTCTATCTATACTGCATGCTATATCTGCCATCTATCTTGCATCTTATCTATATCTATATCTGATCTATATCTGCATCGTTATCTGCATCTAGCATCTATATCTATATCTATATCTATATCGCATCTATACGCATCTGCTATCTACATCTATATCTGCATCTACATATATATCTGATCTATCTGCATCTACATCTATATCTGCATCTACATCTAATCTTCACTTGCATCTACATCTATATCTACTCATCTATATCTGGCATCTATATCTGCATCTATATCTGCATCTATATCTGGCATCTGCATCTATATCTGCTCATCTGCATCTATATCTGCATTCTGCTATATATCACATCTATATTCTCATCTATATCTGCATCTTTATCTGCATCTATATCTGCATCTATATCTGCATCTATATCTGCATCATATATCTGCATCTAATCTCATCTACTATATCTGCATCTACATCTTTATTCGCATCTGCATCTATATCTGCATATATCTATATCTATATCTGCACATCTATATCGCATCTATATCTGCATCTATATCCTGCATCAATCTTATATCTGCATCTACTATCTAGCATCGTATATTACATGCTAATCTTTCTAAGTCTATTATCGGGCTCTACAATCTATATGCTGGATTCTACATCTATATCTACATCTACATTTCTATATATTCTCATCTATATCATGATCATACATCTACCATCATATATGCATTACATCTATATCTGCACACATCTATGCATCTACATCCTATATCTGCATCTCATCATTCTATCATAGCTATACTTTCTATCCATATTCATACTATATCTATCTTCACTATACTCGACAGCCTCTGCATCATATATCTATATCTGCATCTATATCTATATCTTATTATATCTGCTTATCTGTGCACTAGTGACTTGCTATATCCTATATCTGCATCTTATCGATCATTTGCATCTGATAATCTAGATCTTCTCTATCGATACTATCTGGCATCTACATCTTATATCTGCATATCATTATATCTCATCTGATCGTGCACTACATCTATATCTGCATCTACATATACTGCATCTGGACATCATATATACTATATCCCTGCTCTATATCTGCACTATCTGCATCTATATCTATCATCTGATCGTATATCGCATCTGACATATCTGCAGGTCTAATCTATTATGCATCTACATCTATATCTGCATCTGTCTTATATCATCTTGCACTATATCTATTATTTCTGCAATCTACATCTAATTATATCGGCATCTCTGCTATCTGAAGCATTCTTAGCTATCTTAATCTACTGGCATCTTATCTACATATCTGCTTATTCATAACTGATCTATCATCTGCATCATATTGCATCATCTATTGCTCACACTCTTTTGGATCTTATCATCTATATACTTAATCTATATCGATTTACATATAATCTATATCTTTGCAATCTGGTTCCCCTTATCTGCTACATCTACATCTATATAATCTGCATCTACATCTATATCTGCATCTGCAGCTTAATCTATATCTTGATCTATATCTATTATCTATATCTGTCCTATTATCCTGCGCATCTGATATCTGCACTCTACATTCTACATCTTTATCTGCTATCTTATCTTATCTTGTATCTATTAATCTGCTCTATATCTGCATCTATATCTGACTATCATCATCTATACATCTGTGCATTCTCATATATCGTGCTAATCTGCATCATATCTGCATCGACTATATCGTAACATCTATATCGGCATCTACATCTGCATCTATCATCTGATATCTTACATCGTATATCTGCATCTGCATTCTGCAGTCCTACATCTATATCTGCATCTACATCTATATCTGCTAATCTGCATCGTATACATCTATATCTATACTATATCTGCTCTATATTGCATCTATATCTGCATCTATATCTGCACTATATCTGCATCTATCATCTGATCTATATCTGCATTGCATCTGCATCTAATCTATATCTGCAGTCTAACCATCTATATCTGCATTTGCATCTACATCTATATCTATATCTTTATCTATATCTATATGCAATCTATATTCTGCATCTATATCTGCATCTACATCTACATCTATATCTGCATCTAATCTAATCTGCATCTGGCATATTCTATATCTGCTCATATCTATATCTGCATCTATATCTGCATCTATATCTGCATCTACATCTACATCTGCATCTACATCTGCATCGACATTCTATCTGCATCTGAATCTACATCTATATCTGCATCATATCTCATCTATATCTGCATCTATATCTATATCTATATCTGCATCTATATCTGCATCTATGCATCTATAATCTATCATCTACATCTATATCGTGCATCTACCATCTGCACTACATCTATATATCTGCATCTACATCTATATCTGCATCATCTGCATCTGTGCATCTATCGAGTCTACATCTACTATCTGCATCTACATTCTATTCTCATCTCATCTGCATCTAATCTATATCTCCATATCTGCATCTGCATATCTGCATATCTATATCTGCATCTATATCTGCCATTCTTATCTGCATCTAGCATCTATATCTGCTATCTGCATCTGCCGATCTACAATGAAGCCTCCATTCTCTCCTAAGAAATACTGCATTAGACGATCCCAATAGAACATCTATATCTACATCTACATCTATCTATTCGCATCTGCATTACATTCTATATCTTATATCTATATCTGCATCTAGTATCTGCATTCTATATCTGCATCTATATCTGCATCTATATCTGCATTCTGCCATCTATATCTGCATCTGCATTCTGCATCTACATCTATATCTGCATCTTACATCATATATCTGCATCTGCATCTACATCTATATCTATATCTATATCTATATCTGCATCTATATCTCAATCTATATCTGCATCTACATCTACTCTAATTCTGCATCGACATCATATTCTGCATCTACATCTATATCTGATCTGCATCTATATCTGCATCTATATCTATATCTGCATCTATATCTGCATCTATATCTGCATCTATTCTGCATCTACATCTGCATCTTACATCTGCATCTACATTCTGCATCTTACATCTGCATCTATATCTGCATCTATATCTATATCTCATCTATATCTGCATCTATATTCTGCATCTATATCTGCATCTATATCTGCATCTATATCTGCATCTACATCTGCATCTATATCTGCATCTATACTATATCTATATCTATATCTGCAGTCTATATCTGCATCTATATCTGCATTCTGCATCTATATCTGCATCTGCAATCTAGATCCTATATCTACATCTATATCGGCTCTACATCTGCATCTGCATCTATATATGCATTCTACATCTATATCTGCATCTACATATATATCTACATCCCAAAAAGCACCCTATTCCCTTCATAGTGCACTAAGTTTAACCGGGGCTCTATATACTAGAAAGGAAATAAAAGTGCTGTTTGGGACAAAACCGATGACTGTTGCGGTGGTTCTGAAACAAGAGTGAGAAACAGAGAGAGAGACAGAGAACGACAGAGAAGAGAGAGAGAGAGAAACAGAGAGAGAGCAGAGAACGACAGAAAAGAGAGAGAGAAAACAGAGAGAGAAAGAGAGACAGAGAGAGAAAGAGAGACAGAGAGACAGAGAGAGAGACACAGAGTTGGAACAAAGGACACGGTTGGGTCTGCTGCAGCTTTCACGCTCTCTCTCTCTCAATGCAGACACTCTCTCTTACCGTGCAGTCCATTGCAGGGGGGCTTTCTCCTCCTCTCCCCACCACTCTCTCTCTCTCTCAATGCAGACACACTCTCTTACCGTGCAGTCCATTGCAGGGGGGCTCTCTCCTCTCCTCTGAAGTGTGCTGTCCATTCCTGATTCCACTGCCACAGACATTTACACACACATCCACACACACTGCCCAGATACGGGTAGTCCACACCCTCCTAACTATTACTGTCTGCACGTGTGTTGTTCAGTCACAATAGAGATCGTTCATACACACACATACACGTATGTATGCCAGGTCCGAACACACACACACAGTCCAATAGGTCCAGCCCAAACAGTAGTCCTCCAATTACAATCCACAGAAATTTTGATAGAATTAGAGCAGCGACGAACACAGTACACCAGCGCGCCAGCACTGTACCGTCAACAGACCAGCTAACACACTACACCAGCGCGCCAGCACTGTACCGTCAACAGACCAGCTAACACACTACTCCAGCACTGTACCGTCAACAGACCAGCTAACACACACTGACACTGCAGCGTGCCGGTTTGAATTTGAACACACACACACCGACGCTTCGGCAACAGTTACCGGGTTAAAGCCACACCTCCCACGGTACACCACCTCCCTCCCTCCCTCCTGGCTGTTGCTAGGTAACTGCTCAGCTGGGCCGGCCTCTAGCGGTGACATCAGCTAGATTGAGTCTCGCATTGCAACACGCGCTCATCTCTATGTTACTTTGTAACTATAACATTGATAAGATTCCTGCTAAATGATCTGCTTTTCATAGACAAGTATTCATAGCGTGGTCGTTAATATATAAACATACTTTTTCCCACATAGGTATTTCATTTGGAACAAGAAGGACATTTTGTATAGAAACCAGTCTATGTTTTTAACTGGTTCAATAATCATATCCTGCTGGTGAGTCAATTTTTTAATGCAGAAGGATTGTTACTCAATTATGAGGATTTTTTTATCTCGTTACAATATCCCCGTTTCACCTARAGAGTTCGCCATAGTCTTTGATGCTATTCCATCGGGAATTCTCATGTTATTTAGATGTGTAGCCAGACCTCACCTTCTTGACCTACCCTCGGCTTAATCCAGGTGACTCTCCAATAGGGAAAATATGTTTCTGCTTGCTCCCTCAGAACAACAGATCTATACGTGCTTTATTTCAAAGGGATATTGTATCCATTCCTTATGTCACAAGTTACTGGAACACATTGGTCGCTAATATCTGTTGGAAAAAAAGTCTGGTTATTACCACAAAAACACTTGCTTGTTAACAAGGTCAAAGAGTTCTCTTTCAGAATGATCCATAAGTATTACCCTGCGAATCATTACCTGAAGAAACTCACAAAAAGACATTAACATTGACTGTACTTTTTGTCTTTTGAGCATCCAGAAACAGTTTGGCATTTATTTTGGCTTTGTCTACATGTAAAACATTATGAAAGATATTCATAGCTTTATAATTGTTAATATCTTGATGACTTTTGTTTGTTATGGGAGAATGAGCTGCTCGGTTTCTTACCATAATAGGATAAAGAAAAACTATTTTACCTCATAAATCTAATTGTGCTAATAGCAAAATTTAATATTCATAAATGTAAATTCACTAATATAAAAACCACTCTTCCGTGTTTTCTAGAAGGAGTTTAAGCTGTACATTAAGACCATTCTACATTCTTCTAAGAAGAAAGCTGTTAAAACAATCAATATGTGTTTTATTTTTAGGTCTTTGTAAATCTGTAATTTGTTGTTCCCCCTAGCATATGTTATCATTATCTATAATGTACTTACTGTATGTATACAGACTTTTCTACATTGGTAATAAAATAAAAAAAATAAAAAAATAAATCAATAAAAATAAAAAAATAATAAATACAACATTTTAAAACACAAGCTCATTTTAACACTTTCTTTTCATCTTTTCATCTCGCTCTCTCTCTCCCTGCCCTCACTCTTCAGCATTACAGCCTATTCCTCACGGAGACACAGAGAGGGGTGGGGTTAGCAGCATTTCAGCCTATCCTCATGGAGAACACAGAGAGGGGGGGTTAGCAGCATTTCAGCGCTATCCTCATGGAGACACAGAGAGGGGTGGGGTTAGCAGCATTTCAGCCTATCCTCATGGAGACACAGGAGGGGTGGGGTTAAGCGCATTTCAGCCTATCCTCATGGAGACACAGAGAGGGGTGGGTTAGCAGCATTTCAGCCTATCCTCATGGAGATACAGAGAGGGTGGGGTTAGCAGCATTACAGCCTATCCTCATGGAGATACAGAGAGGGGTGGGGTTAGCAGCATTACAGCCTATCCTCATGGAGATACAGAGGGGGGTGGGTTAGAGGAATAGTCAGTTCTTGCAGTAAAAAAAAAAGTCACAGAAGCTAAACAGCAGGTTGTTAAACATTGTGCCAATAAAGTGAATCAATGATTGTAAAGAAACAGGAAACAGAAAGAAGTCATTATATATAGGGAAGTAAGGAGTCTCACAGCTCACTACTTCCTGGAAGTACCAGCATGCAGGCCTTGTCTACAGGCCGTTCTGGTTATTGACTATTGTAAATAAGAATTTGATCTTGGTCAAATGAAGGTTAAAACAAATGTACTTTCAGGACTTCTAAGACAGTAGCAAGACTACCGACTAGGATTTAGTTTTTACGGACTTCTAAGACAGTAGCAAGACTACGACTAGGATTTAGTGTTTACAGGACTTCTAAACAGTAGCAAGACTACCGACTAGGATTTAGTGTTTAAGGACTTCTAAGACAGTAGCAATACGCTACGATAGATTTAGTGTTTACAGGACTTCTAAGACAGTAGCAAGACTACCGACTAGGATTTAGTGTTTACAGGACTTCTAAGACAGTAACAAGACTACCGACTAGGATTTAGTGTTTTAGTATTCCCTTAACACACACGCTGTAACTGATACATGTCAGACCAGACCAACAGAGAACCTAATTTATGTTACTGAAGGACAGACCAACAGAGAAACAACCTATTTATGTAGGACAGAACGGAGGTCTGGGGTCCGCTCACCAACCGAGAATACACAAAATGGGACAAACACCAAATTGAGACTCTGCAGGCAGAATTCTGCAAAATATCCTCTGGTGTACAACGTTAAACACCAAATACTGCATGCAGAGCAGATTAGGCCGATACCCGCTAATTATCAAAATCCAGAAAAGGACGTTTAATTCTACCACCACCTAAAAGGAAGCGATTCCCAAAACTTCAATAACAAAGCCATCACCTACACGAGAGATTAACCTGGAGAAGAGTCCCTAAGCAAGCTGGTCCTGGGGCTCTGTTCACAAACACAAACAGACCCCACAGAGCCCCAGGACAGCAACACAATTAGACCCAAGCAAATCATGAGGAAACCACAAGATAAATTAGTTGGAAAGAATTCCCAAAGAAAAACAGAGCAAACTAGAATCTGTTCGGGTCAAATAGCAGAGTACACAGTGGCAGAAAACCTGACCATTGTGACTGACACAAACTAATGAAAGCTTTGACTATGTACAGACTCATGAGCATAGCCTTGCTATTGAGAAAGGCCGCCGTAGGCAAAACTGTCTCAAGAGAAGACAGGCTATGTGCACACTGCCCACAAAATGAGGTGGAAACTGAGCTGCACTTCTTAACCTTCTGCCAAAATGTATGACCATATTAGAGACACATATTTCCCTCAGGTTACACAGATCACAAAAGATTAGAAAACAAACCCAATCTTGCTGCCGTGTGCCACTCACAGCAGCAAGATTTGAGCTGTGATGGCAAACATTGCTGCAAACATTGTAAATACAACCCATATTTATGTTTATTTATTTGCCCTTTTGTACTTTAAACATGTAAATATGACGTTTGAAATGTCTTTATTCTCTTCTGTTAGTGTTGATGTTTACTACTCCTTTTTTTCATTGTTGAATTTTTTCACTTCTGTAATTATCTATTCCACTGGCTTTTTCAATGTAAACATGTTTTCCATGCCAAATAAAGCCCTGAATTGAATTGAGAGAGAGAGACACACACACAGAGAGAGAGATAGAGAGAGAAAGGAGAGAGAGCGAAAGAAAGAGAGAACATCCAGTCTTGCCTGCATACCAATTACTCCCAAGCCAATGGCAACACCGCAGGACCAAGCTTCTTGAGTCAGGATTAGCTGCTGTGGAGGAGAGACACTGTGAGGGAGAGACACATGAGCTTACACGTGACAGGTACACACCTGGGCTAAGTCTACAGGTACAACACCTGGGCCAAGTCTAC
Source organism: Salvelinus sp. IW2-2015 (assembly GCF_002910315.2). Classification (NCBI taxonomy): domain Eukaryota; kingdom Metazoa; phylum Chordata; class Actinopteri; order Salmoniformes; family Salmonidae; genus Salvelinus; species Salvelinus sp. IW2-2015. Next base: position 45,906 of record NW_019946437.1, on the reverse strand, counting down.
AGGTACACACTGGGCCAAGTCTACAGGTACAACCTGGGTCAAGTCTACATGTACACACTGGGTCAAGCTACAGTACACACCTGGTCAAGTCTACAGGTCACACTGGCCATCTACGGTACACACCTGGGCCCAAGTCTACAGGTACACACCTGGGCAAGTCTACAGGTACACACCTGGCCAAGTCTACAGGTACACACCTGGGCCAAGTCTACAGGACAACCTGGGCCAAGTCTACATTACACACCTGGGCAAGTCTACAGGTAGACACCTGGGCCAAGTTAACAGGTACAACACCTGGGCCAAGTCTACAGGTACACACCTGGCCAAGTCTACATGTACAACCTGGGCCAAGTCTACAGGTACACACCTGGGCCAAGTCTACAGGTACACACCTGGCAAGTCTACAGGTACACACCTGGGCCAAGTCTACAGGTACACACCTGGGCCAAGCTCTACGTCACACCTGGGCAAGTCGACATGTACACACTGGCCAAGTCTACATGTACACCCTGGGTCAAGTCTACAGGTAGAACCTGGGCCAAGTCTACAGGTACACACCTGGGCCAAGTCTACAGGTACACACCTGGGCCAAGTCTAACAGGTACACACCTGGGCCAAGTCTACAGGTAGACACCTGGGCCAAGTCTACAGGTACACACCTGGCCAAGTCTACAGGTACACACCTGGGTCAAGTCTACAGGTACACACCTGGGTCAAGTCTACAGGTACACACCTGGGCCAAGTCTACAGGTACACACCCTGGGCCAGTCTACAGGTACACACTGGGCCAAGTCTACAGGTACACACCTGGCCAAGTCTACAGGTACACACCTGGGCCAGTCTACATTACACACCTGGCCAGTCTACATGTACACACCTGGGCCAAGTCTAAACAGGTCACACCTGGGCCAAGTCTACATGTAACACCTGGTCAAGTCTACATGTACACACCTGGTCAACGTATACAGTACAACACCTGGGCCAAGTCTACATGTACACACCTGGTGCAAGTCACAGGTACACACCTGGGCCAGTCTACAGGTGACACACCTGGGCAAGTCTACAGGTACACACCTGGGCCAAGTCTAACAGGTACACACCTGGCGCAAGTCTACAGGTACACACCTGGGCCAAGTCTACAGGTACACACCTGGGCCAAGTCTACAGGTACACACCTGGAGCCAGAAACTGGCTTAACAGGTACAACCTGGGCCAAGTCTACGGTAACCTGGGCAAGTCTACAGTAACCACCTGGGCCAAGTCTACAGGTAGAACACCTGGGCCAGTCTACAGGTACACAACGCTGGGCCAAGTCTACAGGTACACACCTGGGCCAAGTCTACAGGTAGACACCTGGGCCAAGTCTACAGGTAGACACCTGGGCCAAGTCTATTATTAGATGAATTCAGGAAGATCCCTCCCTGTTTCAGTCTGTTTTCTTACATTTGTTTCCTAATGAACACAACCCTGAGATGCATTCAGGTGAAGGTAAAGTCATTCTGAAGGTGATGTCTGAGTGAAGCTGTACCTGCCATTACAATAGAAGGTGATGTCTGGGTGAAGCTGTACCTGCCATTACAATAGAAGGTGATGTCTGAGTGAAGCTGTACTTACATGTACTGCTGGCTGTGTAGACATCTAAGAGGTTAGCTGGCTATGCTACAAACACTGCTACCACACCTGTCCTTCTTTCTCTCTMGTGTGTTAGGGGTTCAGAACATGTGGAGGAGGGCACACCGGCGCCACMTGTGGCAGCTTTATGTAACTGCACTTAAACAGAATACCTGCCGATGGGCCAGATTGAGGCACACCTGAGTTAACCAAGCTTTATTTTGAAACCAACATTGTTCATACCTTCACATCTGAATGGTTTCAGAGACTATCTTGATGAAATGGTACAAGCCTATGGACAAATAAAGAAAGACAAATCCCAGTGCACAGCAGCACGTACATCCTGGTGCTGGTTTTGGCAGAACAACCAGTATTCACAAGAGTAAAAACCCACTCACTACAAACCACAGGCTGAACATAATAACAGCTGCTATAGATCCATCTGTCTCCCTAACTTGTCTGTTTCTGTCTCCCTGACTTGTCTGTCTCTATCTCCTTGGCCTGTCTGTTTCTGTCTCCCTGGCCTGTCTGTCTCTGTCTCCCTGACTTGTCTGTCTCTATCTCCTTGGCCTGTCTGTTTCTGTCTCCCTGGCCTGTCTGTCTCTGTCTCCTTGAATGTGACTGATATCCTCCCTCCTCCTCGAGACCACTGATATTCCACGGCTGACCATCCAAAATGCAAGCTGTGCACCAACCCTGATCCCATCCATGACTTCTGACCTTTCTTCGTACTGTATCCCATTTATTGATTTATTTTGTTTTCTTGAATTTCCTGATGTATATGCAATTCAGCTTTCAGCTGCCATGTTTACTGGAATAAACTAAACTAATCCCCACTCAGTACATAGCAACAGGTAGCCAAGAGGTTAGAGAGGTGGACCAGAAGGTTGTCCGTTCAGATCCCAGACCAGACATAATGAACTACTGGGTTCAGATCCCAGACCAGGCATAATGAACTACTGGGTTCAGATCCCAGACCAGCTATAATGAACTACTGGGTTCAGATCCCAGACCAGGTATAATGAACTACTGGGTTCAGATACCAGACCAGCTATAATGAACTACTGGGTTCAGATCCCAGACCAGGTATGGAATGGGTACACTACGAGGACCCAGAGCTGTCTTCAGAATTCTCCTCACATCCTAAAAGAAGAGAAACAGAGAGAGAGAGAGAATAGGGAGAGAAGAGAGAGAGAAAGAGAGAGGAGGAAAAGAGGAAGAGAGGAGAGAAAGAGGGAGTGAGAGAAAGAAGAGAGCGGGGAGAGAAAGAGGAAGAGAGAGAGAAAGAGGGAGAGAGAGAGACACAGAGAGAGCGACAGAGAGAGAGGAGAGAGAGAGACAGAGAGACAGAGAGAAACAGAGAGACAGAGAGAGATAGAGAAAGAGAGGGCGAGAAAGAGGAAGAGAGAGAGAGAAAGAGGAGAGAGAGAGACAGAGGCAGAAAGAGAGACAGAGAGACAGAGAGAACAGAGAGACAGAGAGAGAGACAGAGAGAGAGACAGAGAGAGAGACAGAGAGAGAGACAGAGAGACAGAGAGAGAGACAGAGAGAGAGACAGAGAGAAACAGAGAGAGAGGCAGAGACAGAGAAACAGAGAGAGAGACAGAGAGACAGAAACAGAGAGACAGAGAGACAGAGAGACAGAGAGAGAGACAGAGAGAAACAGAGAGAGAGAGACAGAAACAGAGAGACAGAGAGAGAGGGTAGAAGAGATAAATTATTAGTATACGAGTGACAAGATGAGTAATAACCACAGGACGTGTTCCTCAGGTGGTCTGTGGGAGGATCTTCTCTCTCTCTCTCTCTCTCTCTCTCTCTCTCTCTCTCTCTCTCTCTCTCTCTCTCTCTCCTGACATATTATGCATTGCTCTGTGTGTAAAGGCACTAATCTATGGATGCCTCCTAAATGGCACCCTATTCCCTATATCTTATGACCAGGGCCCTAGTGCACTAGGGAATAGGGTGCCATTTGAGTCCACTAGGGTATAGGGTGCACCCTAGAGCACACAGACAAGCACACGCACAGTGGAACATCTATAGACAAATTAGTGTACTTTTTTGTCTCAATTTGTAACCTGACTCTCTCCTACAATACACCTGTAGAAAATGTCAGAACACTCCTGGGCCCTAGTTACAGGCCAAAGAGTTACCATCAGATAGAGGCTGTTCCTGTAGAAAATGGCGGAACACTCCTGGGCCTAGTTTA
>NW_019946437.1:28795-42064 GCF_002910315.2 Salvelinus sp. IW2-2015 | reverse complement strand
TAGTTGAACTACTGGGTTCAGATCCCAGACCAGGTAGTATGAACACTGGGTTCAGATCCCAGACCAGGTATAATGAACTACTGGGTTCAGATCCCAGACCAGTATAATGAACTACATGGGTTCAGATCCCAGACCAGGCATAATGAACTACTGGGTTCAGATCCCAGACCAGGTATATGAACTACTGGTTCAGATCCCAGACCAGGTAGTATGAACTACTGGGTTCAGATCCAGAACCAGTATAATGACTACTGGGTTCAGATCCAGACCAGGTATAATGAACTACTGGTTCAGATCCCAGACCAGGTTGATGAACTACTGGTTCAGATCCCAGACCAGGTAGTATGAACTACTGGGTTCAGATCCCAGACCAGGTAGTATGACTACTGGGTTCAGATCCCAGACCAGGTGTATGAACTACGGTTCAGCATCCCAGACCAGTAGTATGAACCTACTGGTCAGATTCCCAGACCAGTAGTATGAACTACTGGGTTCAGATTCCACGTGCTCACACAAGAGACAGCACACACACATCCTTGATAATATGCAACTGCCAATAAGGAGCTGATAGATCTCCTACACACACACACCTAGGCAAAGGTGATAGCTGGTGTGTGATGGAAAAAGCTTAGAGAAAACTGTCTTGCCAGCCACTCATCCTGTTCCATCATTAGGTGTTCAGGTCATACACTAAAGCCCTGAGCTTGTGTATGGTTCTCCAGTCTTTGGTCACTTTTGGCTCTATTCTCCCTTATTGGCTCTAATCTGATAGTGGTAGTTGGGCTTTGGTAGATGTCTTAGTCTCCCTAATGGCTCTACTCTTGATAGTGGTAGTGGGGTGTTATTATGTCATTGTCTCTTGTATGGCTCTTAATCTTGGATTAGTGGGTTTTGTGGTGGTTGATGTCTAGTCCCTTATTGGCTTAATCTGATAGTGGTGATGTGTTTAGTGGTTCTAGTTCCCTTTGTGGTTCTAATATGATGGTGGGTTTTGGGGTTGTAGATATTAAGTATCCCGTATGACTCTAATCTGATGTGGTAGTGGGGTGGTAGATGTCTAGTCTCCTTTATTGCCTCTATTCTGATGTTGTAGTAGGCTGGTAGTAGTCTAGTCTCCCTTGTGGCTCTAATCTTAAGTGGTTAGTGGGCTGTAGATGTTCTAGTCTCCTTTTATAACTCTTAATCTATAGTGGTAGTGGGCTGGTTGAGTCTAGTTCCTTTATGGCTTCTACTTTCTGATGTGGTTAGAGTGTGGTAGTATGTTGTGTCCTTTGTGGGCTCTAATATGATGGGGGTAGTGGGTCGTAGATATCTAGTTCTCCCTTGTGGCTCTAATCTGATAGTTGTAGTGGGCTGCGTAGATGTTCTAGTCTTCCCTTGTGGCTCTAATTCTTATTAGTGGTAGTTGGGTTGGTAGACTGTCTAGTCTCTTTATAACTCTAATCTTTAGTGGTAGTGGGGTGCTAGTGGTCTATGTCTCCCTTATGCTCTATCTGATTTAGTGGTAGTGGCTGGTAGATGTCTAGTCTCCCTAATGGCTCTAATCTGATGTGGTAGTTGGGGTGGTAGATGCTGGTCTCCTTTTATGGCTCTAATCTTGATAGTGTTTTTGTGGTGGTTGATGTTCTAGTCTCCTTTAATGGCTCTAAATCTGATTAGTGGTTAGATATGTTAGATGTCTTAGTCTTCCTTTCGGCGTCTATATGATGTGTTAGTGGGGTCGTAGATCTAGTCTCCTTGTTGGCTTCTAATCTGATGTTGTTAGTGGGCTGGTAGATGTTCTAGTCTCCCCTTTTGGCTCTTAATTTCTTATAGTGGTTAGTGGGTGGTTAGATGTCTAGTCTCCTTTTATAACTTAATATGATAGTGTTAGTGGGGTGGTTGATGTCTAGTCTCCTTATGGCTTCTAATCTGATGGTAGATGTGGTAGATGTTAGTTCCTTTTTGGCTCTAATTTGAGAGTGTTAGTGGGTCTTTTAGGATGCTAGTCTCCTTATGGTCTAATTGATAGTGGTAAGTGGGCTGGTAGATGTCTGTCTCCTTTATGGCTCTAAATCTGATATGGTAGTGGGGTGCTAGATGTCTAGTTCCCTTGATGGCTCTAATCTGGATAGTGGTAGTGGGGTCGTTAGATTCTAGTCTCCCTTGTTGGCTCTATCTGATAGTGTAGTGGGCTGGGGTAGATGTCTAGTCTCCCTTGTGGCCTCTAACCCTTTTAGTCCGGTTAGTGGGGTCTGGCGATGTATAGAAAAGTGTCCTCACTCTTTCGTGTTTCTAGGTTAACATCTCTCTAATATGGCTAGAATGGGGTTATCCTGTGCTCTATGGAACTGATCCGCTTCGGCTCTTCGGAGGTGTCTTAACTGCTCCTGAGCTTAACTGGGACTCATGAAACTCTGAATCGTGCTTGCCGTGGTAGAGTGCTTAGACGTCAGAGTCTAGTATTACCTCGTCTCTGTGGCCTATTAAATCTGCTCGCAGGCTCAGGCTAGGCTCTCGAAGTAGGTCGTGAGACTTGGCCATGGATATAGCTCTACTCCTTGTATGCTCATCGTGGTCAAGTGGCATATTACTAGATATACACTATGATATCTCCGCTCGGTCAGACTTAGTCCTATGTGCTCCAGTATAATGAGAATCTACTGTCGTCATCAGGGTCGAGGTCAGAAATCAGAGCTTTTATAACTTGAGCGCAGACTTAACCTGTGGCCATAGCCTGGTATGGCTTACTGAGCTTGTCTCTGACTAGATCGCTTCCAGGAAGGCGTATAGTAGCGTGAGCAGAACTAACCTGCTCGAGGTCAGTGCGAATACTACGTCCTCGGCTAATCGAGCTCGAGGAACCTACTAACTCTCCTAGGAGGTACGTTAACTCTAGATAGAGTTTAAGCTGGCGTCTGCATGTGCGATAAGCTTACCCTTGCCCTTCTCGTGCGCCATAGCATACTGTGAGGTCCGTGGATTAGCTAAATACTTGGGTGGCCATAGGGCAGTGGCTTAACTTGTAGACCCCCTGACTCTCTCTCTGCTTCTCTCTCGTGGCCTCTCTTTCTGCTCATGTCTGTTCGTGGGCCTGGCTTACTGTGGTCTACGTTCTGCTCTGCTTCTCTCTCTGTGCGTCTCTCTATCTTGTAACTATTATACAGTACAGGTGTACGTCCTCTAGTGTGTGAGGTAAATATGTAAATTGCATCTATGCGTCACCTGTCATTATATATTACATGCTCATTCAATATTATCATAAGTAGTTTACATTGAGCGCCTCAGGTCCAATAGAGATTGTCCGTAGTACTCTCGCTCTTATAGTGTGCTATGTAAGTACTGTTATACTATTTAGAGTTTAGATAGTGCTGACAGTACGAGTCTCTAGCTGATCAAATTACTCTCTCTGCTGTTGTCTGAGCGTCTTATAGTACTACATAGTATACTGTGGCTTTAGATCTAAAGGAGGTTCAGGTTATATGTAGACTGCTCTCGGTCTAGTCGTGTCTGCACTTCGCTACTCTTCCCTTCCCCTCTCTCACTTCGAGATAGCTATTCATCCTATGGTAAATCAGCTCTTGCAGTGCGAGATCGCAAATCTAGCTGTGTATGATAATACATATTGATCGTGTCTGGACTTTCATCTCCTTCGAACTCGGTCCTGGTGTGCATTAATGTGCTGCAGTTGTAACAACCTCATTATCTAAGGTTCAGACTGTATGGCATGTAAATGTGAATATTGGGTAGTGTGGAGCGAGGATGGAGAGAGAGAGGAAGAGCGAGAGAGAGAAGAGGAGAGAGAGAGAGAGAGAGAGGAGGAGAGAGAGAAAGAGAGAGAGAGAGGAAAGAGAGAAGAGAAGTAGGGAGGTGAGAGTGCAGAAGAGAGGGAGAAAAGAGGAGAGAGAAGAGAGGGAGAGAGAGGGATAGATGAGATGGTGGCTAAGAGGTGAGAGCCATGTAGAGAGATGTAGACTGATAAGTCTGATAGTAGGTAAGTGGGAGAGTGAGGGTAGATGGATTCTGGTGTCTCTGAGTGGACGTCTATGTGATGGTATGTAGAATGAGGAGGTGGAGTAAGATGGATGTTATCGTACCACTTATGGGGCATCTAATCTAGTGATGAATGGCTCTCGGGGAGTGAGATGGGCATAGATGTTTAGTACTCAGAGACTTGAAATAGGGCGGCTAAATCTGTGATTGTAGAGAGGAGTAGATAGGGGTAGAGAGAGAGAGAGAGAGGGGTAGTAGATGTTAGTGATTGCTTTATGGCTCTAATTGTAGGTGGGTGTTTAAGGATGGAGAGTGGACTGATGCATAAGTCGTTTATGGCTTAAAATGCTGAGAGGAAGTGAGGTAGAGATATGGGTAAGATGTCTGTCTCCCTTGTGCGTCAAAAATCTGATGGTGGTGTGATGGGAGTTATTGAGTAGATTGCTAGTATGATCCCTCTGTGAGTCATGACTAAGTATGAGTAATGATGATCAAGATGGAGGAGGATAGTAGGAGGTCTTAGGACTGCACTTTGGTGGCTCATGATTAGGATAGATAGGAGTATGAGAGGTAGTGGGTTTTGGATGAGAGACAGAGAGATGTCGTAAGGTGTCCTTGATTATGAGAACTGAGCTAAATCTGAAGATGATGAGGTGAGGTCTGGATGAGGCGAAGGCGGTGCTTAGAGCGATGTCTATTCTCCTGAATGGTATAGTCCTCTGAGATACGTGCGAGGGTTTAGTGTGTGGAGAGCTGAGGTGAGAGTAGAGTCGAGATCTGACTAAGATGAGCTCTAATCTGTAAGTGAGGTTAGATAGAAGAGAGAGCGAGAAGAGAGAGAGAGAGAGGGTGGTAGATGGTCAAGTCTCTTATGGGTCTAATACGTGGATAGTGTTTGTGGTGGTGATGTTCGTGGTGTCCTTTATGGCTCTAGGAATACTGGAGTGATAGTGGGTAGAATGTGGATAGATAGTCTAGTCTCCTTTGTGGTTATAAGTGAGAATGGGTAGGTTAGTGGGAGTGTGGTAAGAATCTAGTATCCACCGTTGTAGACATCTTCTGATAGTTGGTAGTGGGAGGTGTAGTGTCTAGTCTCCTGTTATGCCTCGGTAATTCTGTTAGTTGTAGGTGAGCTGGTAGTAGTCTGAGTATTCCCTATGTGGCTCGTAATTCTGATAGTGGGTTGTGGTAGGTAGATGTAGTCTCCCTTGTGGTACTAATCTGATAGGTTGTAGTGGGCTGGTAGATGTCTAGGTCTCGCCTGTGTGGCTCTAATATCTTATAGTGGTAGTGGGTTTTTGGTGATGTTTTGTTCTCCTTTAATTAACTCTATCTTTAGTGGTTATGGAGAGTGACTAGATTGTCTAGTCGTCCCTTTGGCTCTAATCTGATAGTGGTATGGGCTGGTAGATGTCCTTTAGTCTCACCTAATGGCTCTTAATCTGATAGTGGTAGTGGGAGGAGTGGCTGTGTGCATAGTCTTCCTTGTATGGCTCGTCAATCTTTATAGTGGGTTTGTGGTGGGGTTTGATGTCTATGGTCTCCTTTTGGCTCTAATCTGGTGATAGTTGGGTTAGAAGGCTATGGGATGGATGTACTAGTCTCTGTGTATGGCAGCTTAATATGATGGTCGGAGAGGGCGTAGTGGGGTCGTAGATATCTAGTTCTCCTTTGGCTCTTTAAGGATATGTAGTTTTGAGAGATGGCGCTGGTAAATGTCTAGGTGCGATACGCCTTGGTGGCGTCATAATGTATGAAGAGAGAAGATAGGTAGTGGGCTGTGAATAGTGCAGTCTCCGTATTATGCTCCTCTAATGACTGATAGTGGTATGTGAGGGATAGGTGATGATACTGAGATGTAGCATGCTTTATAGGCGTGCGTAATCGTATGGAGTAGAGGATGAAGTGTGAGGGATGGAATGCTCTAGAGAGAGTGGATGTCCATTTAGTGAGGGACCGTGAGAGCATAAGAAGTACTGAGAGGAGCAGTAGAGTAGTGGGTTGGCTAAGAGTGTTCTAGTTCGCTATTGGCTCTAAGTCGTGAGATGAGTGAGTGAAATGGAGGATAGGGAGTAGAGATGTGATCATAGCATGAGAGCGTGTGTAGTGAGTGTAAGAGAAGTAGTGAGTGAGTAGAGATGGTGAGTAGGAGAGATGGCTATAGGAGAGTGAGTGGAAGTGAGTAACGAGCAGCGATTCAGTGAGACGTCCTAATCTGATAGGGAGTAGTGGGAGGTCTCGTAGATATCTAGTCTCCTTGTGGGCTCTATTCTGATAGTTGTAGTGGGGATGGTGAAGGTGTCTTAGTGCTCGCCTTTGTGGGCATGATAGAGCGTACTGAGCGAGTATAGTGAGGTAGTGGGAGGCTAAGGTAAGAGTTGTGGGTGAGTCCTTAGAGTAATAAGCTAGAGTAATATCTGATAGTGGTTGCTAGGATGGGGAGGTAGTAGTGAAGAGTGATTGTAGTACTGCATTTTTGGCGTCTGACTGAGAGATGGAGTAGTGGAGTGAGATGAGGAATAGTGAGAGGAGAGAGGAGAGATAGTGTCTGCAGCTCTCTTTGAGCTCTAACCTGCGAGGAGTGGGGTACTGTGGAGAGGCTCTCAGAGGTAGATGTCTGATAGGTGCTACATTATGCTCGTAATCTGATGATGTTTATATGGTGATTAAAGTATGAGTCTGAGAGAGATGATCCGGTAGATATGGGACGATACTAGATCTGAGTGAGGATTGGTAGGATAATGGATAGATGTCTAGTCGTCGCTTTGGTAGGACGAGAATCTGAATAATGGATGAGATGGTGAGGTAGTTGGGTCTAGATATCTAGGTTCCCCTATGTGGCTGGCTAATCTGAGTTAGTGTATGTGGGTGGTAGGATGTCTAGGTCTCCCGAGTTTAGTGGCCTCTAATTTGTAGTGGTTGGTAGGTGGTAGATGGTCATGGTTCCTTCCTTGTGGCCTCTAAATCCTAGATATAGTGTGTAGTGGAGGACCTGGTTAATGTCTGTTGCACGATGTGGCTCGTATAGGCATGAGAGTATAGGGACAGGTAGTGGGAGAGACAGAGTGAGTTTAGGTAGATAGGTGTGTGTGTGTGTTCCTTGGTCTTTTATGTACGTCTCAAGTCACAGGCCAAAGAGTTACCATCAGATAGAGGCTGTTCCTGTAGAAAATGTCAGAACACTCCTGGGCCCTAGTTACAGGCCAAAGAGTTACCATCAGACAGAGGCTGTTCCAGTAGAAAATGGCGGAACACTCCTGGGCCCTAGTTACAGGCCAAAGAGTTACCATCAGACAGAGGCTGTTCCTGTAGAAAAACATTGGCAGTAGAATGGCCTTACTGAAGAGCTCAGTGACTTTCAACATGGCACATCATAGGATGCCACCTTTCCAACAAGTCAGTTCATCAAAATTCTGCCCTGCTGGAGCTGCCCCGGTCAACTGTAAGTGCTGTTATTGTGAAGTGGAAATGACGGCTCAGCAGCAAAGTGGTAAAGCCACACAAGCTCACAGAACGGGACCGCTGAGTGCTGAAGCGTGAGAGCTTCATGAAATGGGTTTCCATGGCCGAGCAGCCGCACACAAGCCTAAGATCACCATGTGCAATACCAACCGTCGGCTGGAGTGGTGTAAAGTTTTTAAAATAGTGTTTGTTCTTCACTGGTTGCCCTTTTCTTGTGGCAACAGGTCACAAATCTTGCTGCTGTGATGTCACACTGTGGTATTTCACCCAACAGATATGGGAGTTTACCAAAATTGGATTTGTTTTCGAATTCTTTGTGGGTCTGTGTAATCTGAGGGAAATATGTGGTTATAATAATTGCCCTCTAATATGGTCATACATTTGGCAGGAGGTTAGGAAGTGCAACTCAGTTTCCACCTCATTTTGTGGGCAGTGTGCACATAGCCTGTCCTCTCTTGAGAGCCAGGTCTGCCTACGGCGGCCTTTCTCAATAGCAAGGCAATGGTCACTGAGTCTGTATATAGTCAAAGATTTCCTTAATTTTGGGTCAGTCACAGTGGTCAGGTATTCTGCTCTCTGTTTAGGGCCAAATAGCATTCTAGTTTGCTCTGTTTTTTTGTAAATTCTTTCCAACGTGTCAAGTAATTATCTTTTTGTTTTCTCATGATTTGCTTGGGTCTAATTGTGTTGCTGTCCTGGGGCTCTGTGGGGTCTGTTTGTGTTTGTGAACAAAGCCCCAGGACCAGCTTGCTTAGGGGACTCTTCTCCATGTTAATCTCTCTGTAGGTGATGGTTTTGTTATGGAAGGTTTGGGAATCGCTTCCTTTTAGGTGGTTGTAGAATTTAACTTCTCTTTTCTGGATTTTGATAATTAGCGGGTATCGGCCTAATTCTGCTCTGCATGCATTATTTGGTGTTTACATTGTACACAGAGGATATTTTTGCAGAATTCTGCATGCAGAGTCTCAATTTGGTGTTTGTCCCATTTTGTGAATTCTTGGTTGGTGAGCGGACCCCAGACCTCACAACCATAAAAGGCAATGGGGTTCTATAACTGATTCAAGTATCTCTCTACTCTCTCTCTCTCTCTCTCCCTTCTCCCTCCTCTCTCCTCTCTCCTCTCTCCTCTCTCCTCTCTCCTCTCTCCTCTCCCTCATCTGGATAATGCTGGCTTCTTTGAATAATTACAGGCTATTCCAATTCCAATCACCCACACACACACACACACACACACACAAAACACACACACACAACATGACACACCACACACACAGACACACACACACACACACACACACAGGCACACACCACACCACATATAGATAGAAGTGTGTGGCTCAGTGAGTGGAATGAATGAAATTAAAAGAGGGGGAACCGTTGTTACAACGCTCTGTGTCTCTCTGCTTAAGGGGCCGAGATTCAAACAAGCAACAAAATGCCGCTTTGTTGTGTCATGGATGGGGGCGGGGCTAAAACCTCCAGCAAGGTGCAGAGTGCTGGGGTGTAAACCAAATCCAAAGCCCTCATCTCTCCGCTCCAACCCCAGCCACTAGCCTCATCACGACCCATACACTCTCACCAATGTGCTAGTGGGAGAGAGGGAGAAAGAGTGGTGGGACAGAGGAAGGAAAGAAGTTAGAGGGAAGAGGGGGAGAGAGGGACGGAAAGAGTAAGGGAGAGAGGGAGAGAGGGAGGAAAGAGTAGAGGGAGAGGAGGGAGAGAGAGGGAGAGAGGGCAGGGAAAGAGTAGAGAGGAAGAGGAAGGGAGAGAGGGAGGAAAGAGTTAGAGGGAGAGAGGAAGCAGGGAGAGAGGGAGGAAGAGTAGAGGGAAGGCTGAGAGGGAGAGGGGGAAGTGAAAAGAGTAGAGGGAAGGAGAGGGGAGGAAAGAGGGAAAGGACGGATTGAGTGCTCCTTAATACACTGTTCACTCATTAAACACAGGACTTTACACACACACAAAGAGAGAGAAAAACACACACAAACAGAGACAACACACACACCACACAGAAGAGAGAGAGAGATACAGAAGAGAGAGAGAGAGGAGAGAGAGAGAGGAGAGAGAGAGAGAGACACAACACACACAGAGACACACACACACAACCACACAGAGAGAGAGAGAGACAGTCTCTCTCTCTCTCTTTCACTCTCTCTCTCTGTTTCCTCGTTGAAGGCAACATGGTGCCAGGCAGGGGAACGCACCCATGGGCACACAGCCCGGGTTGGCACACACTTTATTGAATTGCCCCCTAGAAATGGCACATGTTCCCAGTGCTGGCCAGGCAAGATTGTGCAGGGTGGTGTGTGAAACCCATTTGCAAGACTCAAGGCAAACCATCTGGCAAACAACAGATTTTAGGGCTAACCTAGTGTGGGTGTCTTATCCATTTAAAATTGGACTAACCTAGTTTGGTGTCGCCATCCCTTTAAATTAAGCGCTAAACCTAGTGTGGTGTCCCCATACCATTTAAATTAGTGCTAAGCCTAGTGTGGTGTCCATCCCTTAAAATTAGGGCTAAACCTAGTGTGGTGTCCCATCCATTTTAAAATTAGTGCTAAAACTAGTTTGGTGTCCACAGTCCCTTTAAATTAGGGCTAAGCACTAGTGTGGTGGTCCCCATCCCTTTAAAATTAAGGGCTAACCTAGTGTGGTTCCCATCCCTTTAAATTAGGGCTAAACCTAGGTGTGGGTGTCATCCATTTAAATTAGGGGCTAAAATATGGTGTGGGTGTTCCCATCCCTTTAAATTAGTGCTAAACCCTAGTGTGTGTCCCATCCCTTTAAATATACAGGGCTAAGCCCTAGTGTGGTCGTCCAATCCCTTTAAATTAGGGCTAAAGCCTAGTGTGGTTCCCATCCTTTAAATTAGTGCTAAACTAGTGGTGGTGTCCCATCCTTTAAATTAGGGCTAAGCTAGTGTGGTGTCCCATTCATTTTTAAATTAGGGCTAAACCTAGTGTGGTGTCCCATTCTTTAAATTAGGGCTAAACTAGTGTGGTGTCCCCATCCCTTTAAATTAGGGCTAAGCCTAGTGTGGTGTCCCATCCCTTTAAATTAGGGCTAAACCTAGTGTGGTGTCCCCATCCCTTTAAATTAGTGCTAAACCTAGTGTGTGTCCCATCCCTTTAAATTAGTGGCTAAACCTAGTGTGGTGTCCCAATCACTTTTAAATTAGTGCCAAACCTAGGTTGTGGTGTCCTATTCCCTTTAAATAGGCTAAACGAGTGTGGTGTCCCATCCATTTAAATTAAGTGCTAAACCTAGTGTGGTGGTCCCATCCCTTTAAATTAGGGCTAAGCCTAGTGTGGTGTCACCATCCCTTTAATTAAGGGCTAAACCCTAGTGTTGGTGTCCTATCCCCTTTAAATTATGATAAACTGAGTGTGTTCCATCCTTTAAATTAGTGCTAAACTGAGTGTGGTGTCACCATCCCTTTTAAATTAGTGCTAAACCTGTGTTGGTGTCCTATCCTTTAAATTTTAGGGCTAAAACTAGTGTGGTGTCCCATTCCCTTTAAAATTATGCTGAACGAGTGTGGGTGCTCCCATCCCTTTAAATTAGGGCTTAAACTGAGTGTGGTGTCCCATCCCTTTAAATTAGTGCTAAACTGAGTGTGGTGTCCCATCCCTTTTAAATTAGCTGCTAAACTGAGTGTGGTGTCCCATCCCTTTTAAATTAGGGCCTAAAACCTAGTGTGGTGTCCATCCCTTTAAATTAGGGCTAAACTGAGTGGTGGTGTCCGCATCCCTTTAAATTAGGGCTACACGGAGTGTGGTGTGTTATCCCTTTAAATTAGTGCTAAACTGGTGTGTTGTGCCTATCTTTAAATTATGCTAAACTGAGTGTGGTGTGCCCAATCCCTTTAAATTAGTGATAAACTGAGTGTGTGTGCCCAATCCCTTTAAATTAGTGATAAACTGAGTGTGGTGTGCCCACCCTTTAAATTAGGTGATAAACTGAGTGTGGTGTGCCATCCCTTTTAAAATTAGTGATAAATGAGTGTGGTGTGCTATCCCTTTTAAATTAAGTGATAAACTGAGTGTGGTGTGCTATCCTTTAAGAGGGTGTCTTTATGTAGGAGTGAGAGAGATGCAATTGGTCCTCTGTTCCACCACAACTGGCTATTTTACATACAGAGATACATCCTCCCATATAGACTCTATGGGCCTGAAATAGAGATTAGGGTGAAAACACACAACACACACACAGGGGAAGGGAAGCGGAGAGGAGAGGAGAGGAGGAGGAGAGGAGAGGAGAAGGAGAAGGAGAGGAAAGAGAGGGAGAGGAGAGGAGAGGAGAGGAGAGGAGAGGAGAGGAAGAGGGAGAGGAGAGGAGAGGAAGGAAGAGGAGAGGAGAGGTTCTTAACCCTTGATGGCGAACAACGCATAGCAGAAGTCTTTGAAAAGTTGATCCTGCGTGAGCGTTGGGATCCAGGTACTTAGTCAACTTCTTACATGAAACAGAGACAAGTCAGATAAAATTGTATTTATCACATGCTCTGAATACAACAAGGTGTAGACCTTACCCGTGAATGCTTACTTACGAGCCGTTATAACAATACAGAGTTGTAAGTAATGACAATTTAACTAAATAACGAAGGAACAAAAGTTATTTAGGCAGGTCGCTAGTGGTTAGAGTGTAGAGACGGCAGGTCGCCTAGTGGTTAGAGTGTTAGAGACGGAGTAGCCTAGTGGTTAGAGTGTAGAAGACCGGCAAGGTCGCCTAGTGGTTAGAGTGTAGAGACGGCAGGTAAAGCCTAAAGTGGTTAGCAGTGTTGGACTAGTAACCGAAAGGTTCAAGATTCGAATCCCGAAGCTGGACAAGGTAAAAATCGTTGTTTCTGCCCTGAACAAGGCAGTTAACCCACTGTTCCGTAGGGCTGTCATTGAAAATAAGATGTGTTCTTAACTGACTTGCCTAGTTAAATTAGAAGGTTAAATATTTTTTTAACGACAGAGAGAGAGTTGAGAATTCAACTGCCAACCCCACTTTAAAAGTAGCAAATCACGTGACATTCAAATAATTCAACGTGAATTTAAAGTAGAATTAACGTGACATTTAAAGTAGAATCACGTGACATTTTAAAGTAAGCTTCAACGTGAATTTAAAGTAGCATCACGTGACATTTAAAGTAGATTTCACGTGTGAAATTTAAAGTAGATTCACGTGACATTTAAAGTAGAATCACTGTGACAATTAAAGTAGATTCACGTGACATTTTAAAGTAGATTCCAGACATTTAAGTAAGCATCGCGTGGAACATTTAAAGTAGACATCACGTGACATTTTAAGTAGATCACGTTACATTTAAAAGCAGGATCACATGACATTTAAAGTAGAATCACGTGACATTTAAGAGTAGCATCACGGACATTTAAAGTAGAATCAAGTGACATTTATAAGTAGAATCAAGTGACATTTAAAGCAGGATAATGTGACATTTAAGCAGCCCTCATGTCAGTAACGATAAAGTTAGTAGTAAAGAATGAAGCGTTCTGACTCTCCATGGGTTTGGATGGTTCAGCATTGTCTCCATGAAGAGTTTGGCGGTGACTAAGCCCTGACAATGCATGCACTCGCAGTCAACAAGCCTGCTAGAGTTAGCGGCAGGCAGACGAGCAATATCACCACCGTCAATGAGTACAGAATTGAAGCCTGAGCTGGAATGTTGAAGCTGACTGTGAAGCTGGGTTAGCATTGGCTAGCTGATTGGCTGGTTAGCTGGTTAGCTGTATGAAAAGGCCTGAATAGATCTATCTTGCATGTAGGTTGGCCCCTCAGGACAGAAGACATTTTTTTTATTTTTTTATTTAAAAAAAATTAAAAAAAAATAAATAA
>NW_019946437.1:0-23639 GCF_002910315.2 Salvelinus sp. IW2-2015 | reverse complement strand
CTACATATAGGGAATATACTTAAACTATGATAGTGGTAAGTGGAGAAAAACTGGATGAGAATGTCTACGGTCTCACTCTATGTGGCTCTAATAGTGAAATCGGGTGGTGGCGAAGAAGATTTGTAAGATGTTAGCTTGATCCCTATTGTCTCTATTTGCGCATCGCTTCGCGGTAGAGTCCGGCTACTAGTCTCTCCCTAGAGACGCATTCTAACTACTCTGGATAGTAGCGGGTTTGTGCGTGTAGTGGGGATGGTAAACTGTTTACTGTGTAGTCTCGTTTTAAAAAACATCGGCTACTCAAGGTACCATATCTACAGTGGTTGTCAAGAACAGAGGTAAATGGTAGGCTAGAGAGAAAGTTCAAATGTGATTTTGTTTCGAAGTTTCTCCTTTATGGGCTCGTAGGGAATCCTGGATAGTGGTTGGTGGGTTGGGAAATAGCAGATTGTCTAAGAAAGTGTCCTCCTGTTTTGCAGTATTTTGGCTCGCTAAGATTCGGATGACGCTGGTTGTGGGTTGGTAGATGACATGGATAAGAGCAAACTTGTATAAAGTTTCAGTAGAGTTACTTGATAGATCGGCTACGTAGGCTAGTGGTAGAAGAGGGCACGTTATGTGTCAACATTAGAGAGTAGCTGAGGGAGATTGTATTCTGATTGCAAGTTGTAGGTGAGGCGCTGTAATGATTCCTGATTTCTAACAGAAAAGAGAGGAGGCAGTCCAGAGGCGTCCTCCCAAACTGTTGATGGCTATACGTCAGATCAGATTATTCTGCAGTAAATAAGGGGATCGGGTCAGAGTCTGGTAGAATAGGTCATAGTTCTTTACACGTATCAAACGTCAATATTGGGAAGACTCTGTATGCATTGTACAAGGCAACTGTATTCAAGGCCTGGATGCTTCAAAGGTCTTTTTTAAGAATGTTGGGTGTTTGGTGGGTTGTGATAGCGGTGGTCCTAGTCGTATCTAACAGTCTTTTGGTGAGCATTCTGCAGATTACTAGTATCTGGTGATGAAGCGTGAGGGTGAACGAGTTCAACGGGTCGTAGATGGTTGTCTGAGGGCAGCTTATGTGGCGTCATAAAATTTGCGTGGAGATAAGTGTGATAGGTGAGAGACCTGGTGTATGACCACCGTAGCTTAGGTGTCGTCCGTTTAATAACTCTAATCTGAGGTCGTAGCGTGGGGTGCGTATGTTTGCTCCTAGGGTCTTCTGCCTGGGCCGTCTCTTCGGTTGGCTGGCCTAAATCTGACTTAAGTTCTGATAATCAGAAGATAGGGCTTGGAAAAAAAATTAGAGAAATATTATTTCACTGTCTACGCTCTCCCCTTGTGGCTGCCTAAACCAATATGTATTATTATGATTACGAGGTAGTGCGGTTGGTATATTTCACTAGTCAGCACCGTTTTAAAATGAGTGTGACCATCTCTTCACTATCTGATTAGTCTAGGTTAGTCTTCTCTTTCTGCTCGTGTGATTGAGCATGTCTAGTCTGTCACACTATGGGTCTAAATCCTGATAGTGCGTTAGCGTGGGTCTGGTAAGAATTGTCTAGTAGTCCCTTTTGGTGGCTCCTATATATTGAATGGGTTGGTGTGAGAGATTTTGGAGGGCTGGTCTTGGTAGGGACTGTTAGGATAGGATTCTTTTATCATAGTTTATTGTCTCACCCGGGTAATTGCCGATGACTTTTAGGTCCGTCCCCTTATGGCTCTAGATCTGATAGTGGTTGTGGGCTGGTAGATGTCTAGATTCTTTTAGGCTCTAATCTGATAGTGGTGTCGTGGGGTTGCGTGAGAATGTCTAGGTGCTCCTTTGATGTGTCTAAGATTTGATTAGTGGTCTGTGGGTTGGTAGATGTCTCTGTCTCCTTTATAACTATAAAATCTGATAGTGGTAAGTTGGGCTGGTAGATTGTCTATCTCGCCTTTTATGGCTCTATATCTGAATAGTGGTTGTGGGCTGTGTAGATGTCTATGTTTCAGTCCCCTTGTTTCAGTTCTAGGGCTGTTGAGCCTCTGATGGTAGTGGTTGGTAGTAAGGTGTCTAAGTCTGGTCCCTTTTATAATAGAGCTACTTCCATTTATATGTTCGTGTTGGTGTGGTCTGGGTAAGGAGCCCTTTCATGTGTGTTGTCCCTAACAGTGGTGCATTCACGCTAATTGCTCTAATTTGTCTGTATAGTGGTTGATGGGGCAGTGGGTTTTCGTAGGCATTAAAGTAGTGTGTCTAAGATTGGCACCTGTTTAATTTAAAAGATTCTTGTGTCACAACTCAATCAATCAGGGTACTGTTAGGGGTGCGGGTATTGGAGTTAGTGCTCTGGGGTTGGTAGAGCTCTAGTCGCTCTTTATGGCCTTCTTTAGACTTTTGTATAGGTCGGTATCTGGTCGCGCATTGGGTGTTAAGATGTAGCAGTCTCTTTATACAACTCTATTGAATTAGTGAGTAGTCAGGAGGAGTGGCTACAGCTTAGATCAGGCTGTGAGGGCGTCCTTAACGCAGCCCTCTAGTCTTCTGTATAGGTTGTGTGGAGTTTTTTGGCTGTTAGAGAGCACATATTGGTCTGAAGAGGCAGGCGTCTCTTCCTCCTAAATTGGGCAGTTGGAGTCTATGCAGATCTAATGCTGGAGAATGACTGAGGGATTTGAGTGAAATCACTCGGAATTATAGTGGGTAATATTGGTGGTCGCATGTCTGTAGTCTTCTTACCCCTATAAAGTACTGGGGCTTTCTAATCTTGATTGAAGTTTGAAAGAGATCAACGCAGACAAGGGGGGCGTGGTAGGAAGGAGGAGAAGATAGTATCGATGTCTGTTTGCGGCGGTCGAGGGAATTATAATTTAATGTGGCAGTCTAATTGGCATAGTGGGGTAAAACGTACTGCATTCTCGAAGGATGACGGGCCTTTGTACCAGGAGAGGGTTGTCGTGAGATGTTGGTCCTGTCCTCCCTTGATATGGGTTAATCACGCCCTGATAGTGACAGAAGCTGTCTCAGGGTGTGGTGGAATAGCGGGTTGTGTTCTAGTCTTCGCTTAATGGTTCTAATTCTGATAGGTGGGTAGGTGGGGCGGATTGTCTAGTCTCTCCCTTATGGCTCTAATCTGATAGTGGTATGGGCTGTAGATGATCTAGTTGCCGCTCCACTTTCACATGAGTTTCATACTATTGAGCGCTTGCTGTCAATGCTCACATTGGCTACAAGCAATGGTGCTTTTTATGAAAAACAAGCTTTTGCGCGCTAGGACTACGTGAGAGAGAAAGGTGTGGGAGTCTTAGTCATGTCTGGGCTATAACAATCACGTTAGGCCGTTCCCTTCCTGTTCAGGGTTAGGCTCTATAGATGTTTGGACAAGGTGCCAGCTAATGGGGTGGTGTGGTGAGTTTCAAGGTCTGGAGCATTTATCCGGTGTGAGCTGAGATGTGGGCTTGCTAGAAAATAACCACTGATAGTAGTGTATCGGTCAACGCTTGAAGAGCCTGATGACATTGGCTTGCTTCGTACTTGTTTCTCCCGTTTCTTGGTTATGAAAATGAATGGGTAGTCTGGGATAAAGTTGTTGCGCTCAAACTATAGGGTTGATTTGGTTTGTTAGATTGTGCCCTAGACGGTGCCTTAGTCATGGCTTTAATGCTTCTAATCCTCGCTACGATTACGGAATTTGGGGTGCAGGGCGATAGGTGGGTGGTAAAGTGAGATGAGGCACCTGGTCTGAAGGTCTTTGTTTATTGGCTGCAACTTACTTTGGGACATTAGTTGGTAGTAGGTACTGCTATGCACACTGTAATGTCTACGTCTCCTTTAATATTGCTCTAATCTGGATTGGTGTGTGGGTTTTGTTTAAGGTGTCTAGTTTCCTTTGTTGGCTCTATTATGTGGTGGTAGTTGTGCGACCTAACATTTGAGAGTGGAATCCTGAATGTCTAGTTCCCTTAATGGCTCTAAATTAGGATAGGGTGTAGTGACCTGGGCACGGTGGGTCTCTAAGACAATGTATCTGAGTCCTTATATAAGTGAAAACTTGCACCTAGAGTCTGTATAGTGGTCTAGTTTGGCTGGTATAACCTCAATGGCCTTGCATGCATATTTTTTCTCACGATTCTTCGGCTCTTACTGTCCGCTCGGGCTTCGGTAGGGCACTACAGAGACACTAAATCATGTTGTTCGGTTAATATTGCGAGCTGGTAGACTTGGTTTCCTATCGCTTTTTCGGCGTGTGTGAGTAGAGAGAGCGTCATATAGAGTTCTGATAAGTCACGAATTTGGGTGCTTATTAGAGTTTAATTTTTCAGATTCAATATGTTTATGTACCTCTGTTTAAATCGCATTTTACTCTATTATATCTTGGATTTGTTCGCGGTTTAACGTATTTAGTATCCTGGAGAATGGACCCTATATGTTACCTTTTTAAAACGTCTAAACTAAAAATGGCGAATAGCCTATGTTGCAAATCTATGTTGTTTTCTCTATTATTTTTACTTGTTAACATGATGAATAGTGGGGTTATGTGTCTTTCATCAGTAGCGGTGAAACTGCTTTGGGTGGCGAAGGGATGCCTGTCAGCGTGGTCCTTGAGTGTCTTAGCCTTGTGATCTAGAGAGCGACTCTCTAAATTAATTTATTTTTTTGTGATGGTGGCCTATGGAATAAGCTCAAAGGTTCTTGTAGATTATTTGGAGACCGGAGTCAGAAAATGGATAGAAGGAACGTGATAAAGTAGCTCTAGTCTCTTAACTCTTATGGCTCTAACTCTGATTAGGTGCACTGACACTTCACGTCGGGGATCGTGGGGCTGAGGTTGTGATTGCCTAGGTGATTGGATCGTAGTGTCTTGCAATATTTGGCTCTCTAAGATTCTAGAATCAGTGGGTTGGTGGTGATAATTTGTCTTAGATCTCCCTTTTCATTCTGTCTCATGATTCTGTGTATATCACCTGGCAATTCTCTCCCTGATCTAAAAAGTGTGAACTTTTTTTCCTACTTAAACGGTGACTCGAAGTGCTATTAGTGCTGTACGAAAACTGTGCTACTGTCTCCTTGCGTCTGGTTTCTATATCTGCGGATTGGTTAGTTTGGTTGCTTGGATAATTAGTATAGTGGGTGCTAGAGCCATGGCTATTCTTAAATGGATCGTCTCCACATTAATGCTAACGGGTGGATTAACTTATATCAGGCTTTGGGAAGTAACGTTGGTTGTAGGACTTGGCTGGTAGAGACACTGTGACTAGGGCTGCCCCCTAGATGCGGCGCTCACGTAGATTCTGAATCCAGACAGGGGTAGTGGGGGGGTCTGGTAGGATGGGTCTAGTCTCCCCTAAATGGGCTTATTGGTCTATCTGGATAGGGTGGGTATGATGGGCTGGATGACGGGATTAAGTATGTTTAGATCGCCTGAGAGAGTAATGAGCACGATCCCAATCTGATACCCAAGTGTCGGTGTTCTCTGGTGCGGATAGAACCCAGTAAGTTAGAAGCCTCAAGTTGCTCCTCCTACTACCATGGCTCTATCTGATAGTGGGGTTGTTGCCGGGGATCTCTGCATTTCGAGAAAGGAAGTGGCTAGTACACAGCGTTGTCATATATGCCTAACAACTCCTAACAATTCAAGAACAACCCCTGAGCTAATGTGGTAGTGGGGTGGCGCATAGAATTATCAGTGGTTTCCTACAAGGACAGATGCGGTTCACTTAAATGTATCTCCTCTTCAAATAGTGTGTCGCCAGATAGAGGCATTGTAGGTCATGTAGAACTGTCAGGAGAGAACAAGCTTTCCAAGAGGAGGAGACTGTGTTCCAGAAACTAAAAGAAGAGATTGTGAGTCTGAAACCGAGTTCAGTGTTGCAGGTGCGTATCAGTGAGCCATTACAACTTACAGTATTGGTTACCAAAGGATTCGTGGGTTAGAGATGAAGTCCGAGGGAATTTATGGAAGCACAAATCTGAGCAACGTCGGTTTTAAGGGCAATTCTGATTGACCTCCCAGATTTCCATCTGAAGACTTACGGCTCTAAGATAATAAGTGACAGTAGATGTACCTTAAGGTTAGGCAGAGAGAGAGGTACAACTTGACTCCTGTACGACTCAATGTCTTACGCCAGGTCGTCCCTAATCAAGAGGCTGGTCATTAGGTGTGTGCTCTAATCTGGGGCTAGACAGGGTTCTAGAGAGTACATTGGTGGTGGTAAAGTTGTCTACTAGTCCTCCCAGCTTGGGTAGCTGTTATAAATCTACCCCCAGGCCAGAATATGGACAAAAGCTAACGCCTCAGCGGCTCATTGTCAGAAATACCAGCCTGTGGCGGTCCCGACACTTGGTCCCAGTTTCATGCTTCCCAGTTCCCCAGATCAACCTATGTCTACACACAGTCTCCCTACCCAGAATTCTGCTCACGCTCCAGAGTGTGACTCCGGTCAGTCCAGCGCTTGACCCAGTCTTTTTCCTGGCACCTATGAGAGTTGATTCCTCCCAGACTCACTTTCTTGCTAGCTAAGCCTCATCTGCAAAGTACCTGGGTTAGCCTCGGAGTGTCGGGCCAAACCAGTCCTTTCGGCATGGTGCTGTTCATGTTCTTCCGGCTCTTTTTAAGCTTCACCGATGGTTACAATCTCGGGATAGTAAAAGTGCAGGGGCCAGTTGCCGGGCTACGTGGCGCTACCTAGGCAACGCTCCTCCTTATAGTCAAGAATAACCCTATTGCAGGGCCTCTGTTTGGGGCCCTCAGGTTTTGCGCACTCTGCTTCTCATGCACTAAGGGTCAAGTCCTCCATTTTAATGGTCTACATTCTCAAGCATATGGCTGCGGCGGGTTCTGCTCCAGCCCAGGTCAACTACCATGGACCGTCTTATGGGTAGATTGTCAGTCTCTTTTGTGGCCCACGATTTACTGTCGTTAGGTCGAGTGGCAGGTGTGTCAGGGAAATATCGTAGATACTCCTAGTCTCCTTATGAGGCTCCTAGAATCCCAGTCTGATACGTGCTCCGAGTACGAGACAGGGTTGGTAGATTTTCTTCTAGTCTCCCTATGGTCTAATCTTATAGTGGTAGTGAGGTGTGTCGAATGTCTACTCATCGGCCTTAGTGGGCTCGCCTACCACTAAATCTGATAGTGGTCACCGTAGCTCTATTGGGCTGTAAGGATGTCCTAAAGTCTCTGTTCCCTTTGCTCCGATGCCCGCGCTAGCGATGTCAACCTCGATAGTAGGTTGTTGGCGCTTGGTAGAAAGCACTACCCAGGTCTATGTCTTGCTCTATAACCATTGCCTTACACTCAGTCTGATTATGAGGTCGCGCTCTTAAGTGCCGGGCTCGAGGTCAAGAACATATTCTAGCTCTCAGCCTCACCTGTGGCTCTCCTAATTCTTAGTTCGTAGTCTCTATGTGGGTCTGCTTCGCCGGATAGAGAGCCCTGGTCAATCTACAGAGTCTCAGCCCTACTTTGTGGCTCTACATCTTTATAACGGGTTGGTAGTTAGTCCTGCTCACCGGGTTGTAGCCTGAGTGTAGTTTCTACACTTTAAATACCAACCGCCCTCTGACTCTGCACATCTGGGATGGTGTAGTGGCCAGTCTTGCTGCCAGGCCCGGTCACCTAACCAGCCCTCTTTGTAGAGGTTTTCCTAGGTCTCACGCTTGATGGGGCCTTCCAGCACAAGAGTTCAGACTAGAAATATTACCAGGTGGCAGCTCCAGTTCGGGCAGCCTGTCCTGATGTGTGTCTCGACTCCAATGGTCGCACGCTTCCTCCCTTAGGTGTCAGTGCCTCTAAATTCTGATAGTGGGTAGTCCAGCCGGTGCGCTGCAGTGCTTGAGACTATGTGCTCAGACCGTCCCGCGTCACACCCCTTATGATGGCTAGTAAAATGATTCACGTCAGGGGTTAGTGTCCGGTCGCTTGGTAGATCTGTCCCTCAAGTTTCTGCTCCAGTATAGTACACTCCTCACAGAGTCATCCCCGTCGATATGATGGTCCAGCCAAGGTCGGGTCCAGTTCTCCTGCCCTCAGGGTCTCAGAGTTGCAATCTATGGTGCTCTCCTTATAGCCTGGCAGCCTAATCTCGAATCTGGTTTGTAGTGGGCCTCGCGGGTTCAGTGCTACCAGTCCAGTGTGTCACACATACTGTATCCTCACAGCCATCCTTATGGTTTAATCCAGTCTGCTCTCTAGTTTTCGGAGTGTTTTGGGCACCACGCGCGGGGTTGGGTAAGTGCTTAGGTGCCTCCTTTAATAACTTCCTCACCAGTTGGCACTCTGTGCGTAGCCTAGTGGCCGCCTGCCATGGTCTAAGGAGTTCGAATGATCTACAAGTCTCCCTTGTGTCTCTAATCTTCGGACAATCAGTCTCGGTTTTCTGTGGTGGTCCGTTGAATCCGGCTCCATGCCCCAGGCTTACAAACGTCCCTATCATCCTCCTAGCCTCTGTACCAGTAGCTGTCTTCTGGCAGGGCTTTCCGCATTAAGATCTAACTTCACTGCCATATAGTGGTCAGACTATGTCACTCACTTGTCAGACTGTCTTGGTCTCCTTTATCGCTCTAACCAGATCTAGTCCTTGGACTAGTGGTAGTGGGGTTGGGGTAGACTGTCCGAGTGCTCCCTCTTTAATTACCACCTCCTACAGTCCACTAACTCTTCCTCGGCAAGTTTACTCGCGTAGTAGGTCAAGCGGGGACGTGGTTAGCTGCCTGACAGCTACAGCTCCTTGCACTAGTCTGACTCTCAGCCACCATAGGTCAACTTTTAGGTGTTGTGGCGGGCTGGGTCAGGTAGTTGCTTTCTAAGTCTCCCCTTTATAACCTGTCTTCCGTACTTATTTGATAGTCAGGTCCACTCAGGTCAACTACCAGACGTCGGGGCCTGGATACGGAAGATCTGCTTCTTATCTCAGCCTCTTGTTCTACGCATGTCCTCCCTTTTTTTACTGGTCCTAAACAGATTTCCAGGTCTAGAATTATCGGTGGGTAGCATTAAGGGCCAGCTCCTAGCAGTATGCTCTCCAAGCCCGGTGATTTGAAGGTCCAAGTTCTTTAAACCTCCCAGCTCTCTCTCTTCAGTCCTGGCTCCAGCCCCAGGCGGTCAATTTATTTACCACAACCTACACATCAACAACTTTTCAGACCTTCTTCCCCAGCCTGCTCCAGCTTCCCAGAATCCTCTCCGGTATCGTCAGGGTTCCAGGTCAAACCTACCAGCCTATTATAACCAGTCTGCTCAGCCCAGGTAACCCTCACAAGCCAGCCTACTACTCAGTCTGGCTCCTCTATCTTAGACTCCCATGCGTCAAGCCAACGTTCCAGCCCGTTTTCTCCTACCAGCTCTGGCTACCCTACCGCTCCAGGTCCAACATCAACAGCTCCCAGTTCTGCGCGTTCCAGGCCAGGTCAACCTATATGTAACCAGCCATCGTAGTCCGAGTCCTGCTCCAGACCCAGGTCAACCTACCACCTACCAGTCTGCTCCAAGCCCAGGTCAACCTACACAGCACTCCCAGTCTGCTGCAGCCACAGGTCACCAAACCAGCGTCCCACGTCTGCTTCGAGCCAGCCCCAGGTCAAACCCCAGCACTCTCCAGTCTGCTCAGCCAGGTCACCTACCATTGCCGTCTGCAGTCTTTTTGCTCCAGCCCAGGTAAGCCCCTATCCAGCCTCCCAAGTCTGCTCCAGCCCATGGTCAATCGACAACTATGTCATCCAGCCTTAACCAGTCTGCTCCATCGCCCCCAGCGTTATAACTTCACCATATCGTCAAGCCTAACAGTTCCAGGTCTGGCCTCAGCCCCAGCCGTCAACCTACCTATCCCTCCTCTCTAGTCTCTTGCTCCATCAGCCCAAGGTTCAATTTCCTAGAAAATCCGCCAGCGGTGCTATCTCTAGTCTGCTCCACGTCGTCCGAGGTCTAACATTCCGCTACAGCTAGTCAGCCTCCTCCGACCCAGTCTGCTACATTCAGCCCCAGGTAATCACTATCTAAGAACTCAGCTCCAGTCTGCCTCCTTAGCCCAGGTCACCCGTAGGATCCAGCTTCTCCCAGTCTCCCTCCAGTCTAGAGTTCACCCTATCTATGCCCTCTCTCAGTCCTCCCTCCCAGTCCCAGGTCCCACCAGCCTACCATGTCTGCGCCGCCCAGGTCAACCTAATCCAGTCTTCCCTGTCTTGCTTCCAACTCGGGATTAGGTTCTTAGTCCAGGAAGATATCCCTAGACCCCCAGGTGTATTAAGTTCTGGCTGTCCCTACAACTACAGTGCTAATGCAGCTACTACAGTCTAGCCAGGGATTGACAGCCTCTACGACAAAACCCATGCATTTCATCCTCTCACGGACTGTGCCACACCACATGAACGGACCTTCACATTAAGTCACAATCACAATCCTCCACAAGGCTGAAGAATGTATTTGGGGGCAGTGAGCATAGAGGTGGCAGTTATATCGGCACAGGCTATGTGCAAACCACCTATAGTTGGCCTACTTTCTCACCTACGTAAGCAAGACATCGTCCAGGAAAGTTGATGGAGCCACCTTGGGTTTTGCCAAGGACCTAAAGGAAGTGCACACAACTTTGCGCGGACGACCACCACACCTCATTCTTCACACAGACTCGCCCCAACACGCAAAGAGGATTCCCTCCCGCTCCATCTCCCTTTGACAACACTATTACATGTAGCCTTTCTTCACCATCCCGCAGCCGAGCTAAAGAAGCCAGAACACGGCTTAATTATACGCACAAGCTCTCCTAGAACCCCATCACAACCACAGCTCTAGCTAGAACCCATGCAAACAAGCTCTACTAGTAACCCGATCACCACAGTCTCTAATCTAACACCATCACAACCCACGCTCTACTAGACCCATCACAACACAGCTGCTAACTAGACCCTCTTCACAAACACAGGTCTACTAGACCCCATACAACGCACATGCTCTACTTAGACTCCGTCAAGAAACAGCTCTACTAGACGCATCACAAACATTACCAGGCCATCACCACTCTATAGACCCCATCACAACACAGCTCTACTAGACCCATCCACCAACACAGCTCTACTAGACCCCATCACACACAGCTCTACTTAGCCCCATCACAAACACAGCTCTACTAGATCCCCCAACAACAGCTCTACTAGAGCTTAATCAACAACACAGCTCTCTAGACCATCGTACAATCACAGTCCTACTAGACCCACGTCACAACACAGCTTACTAGATCCCAGCTCACACAGCAGCTCTACTAGCCATCACAACACAGTTTACTAGAACCCAACACAAACACAGCTTACTAGAACCCATTCAAACACAGCTCTACTAGAACCTCAAACACAGCTCTACCTAGACCAACACAGACACAGCCTACTAGACCCCATCACAACACAGCTCTACTAGTAACCACGAAAACAGCTCTACTAGACCCCATCGACAACACAGTCTACTAGACCCATACAACCCAGCTCTAACTAGTACCCCATCAGCAAACACAGCTTCTTACTAGACCCCATCACAATCAACATAGAGCCGCTCCTAACTAGACTCCATACAACACAGCTCTAACTAGACCCCCATCACAAACAGCTCTACTAACCCCATCACAACACAGCTCTACTAGACTTCCCAAATCAAAACGCTCTACTAGACCCATCACAACACAGCTCTCCCTAGACCATCACAATACAGCTCTACTATGAAATCCCATCACAAACGAGCTCTACTAGACCCCATCACAACACAGCTTACTAGACGCCCATCCACAACACAGCATCTGACCACTACTCCAGGGTCGGGCAGAACACTGTCCTTTCAGAGACAGAGCGAGGGAGAAAGAAGAGTGAGAGGGAGGGCGGGAGGAGGAAGAGAGAGAGAGAGGGGGAGAGAGAGGTAGAGGGATGAGAGAGAGATTAAGGCTGCCAGCCTTTTTTTGCTGAATTCAATATCTCACAGTGTCTATAAAGGGATGTTGACATGTTAACATATCAAGGTTTTTATTAAGACAAAGTACAGATTAGCAGACTGGCCACCGTACTATATGTAAGCACAGGACACGTGAGAATCTCCATTGGATTTTCCTTGATCCCTCGTGTCGCACTCTCTCGTCTGCTTCTCATCAGTGGGCTTTTGAGTAGGACACGATGAGAGTGAACGTGAGGAATCAATGAAATCTAATTTCCACG
Organism: Salvelinus sp. IW2-2015; assembly: GCF_002910315.2. Lineage (NCBI taxonomy): Eukaryota > Metazoa > Chordata > Actinopteri > Salmoniformes > Salmonidae > Salvelinus > Salvelinus sp. IW2-2015. The sequence continues at coordinate 11,476 of NW_019946437.1, read as the reverse complement.
ACTTTGCGTGATCCAGTGCCCACGAGTTATCCCTTGCTACAACAGGTCCTTGTTGGCAATAGGGAAACTCTGGTCCCCTGAACGAGGACTAACGAGGCGTGTAGAGTTTAACCCCCCCCCCCCCGCCCCACATTACCCAACCCCTATAGCATACTCTCACCTCCCACACCCCCCCATCCCTCCCCCTTCACCAGTAATTCTCCCTCACTCAACGCCCCCCCCCACAGTAATTCTCCTCACCTCAACCCCCCCCCTAGTAACATTCTCCTCACCTCAACCCGCCCCCCCATCCTCAACCCCCTCACAGCAATACCTCCTCCACCTCAAACCCCCCCCCCCCCCCCCACCTAAAAACTGTAAAGAACGAGACAGATCCTTCTCTTTGCCACTCGCCTCCTTCTGGCCTCATGTCCCTTTGTGTGATCCTCAGCCATCTACCACTGATCAGCCTCTCCTCCTCTCTTGATCTTTCAGTCAGTTATGTAATATTAGCTCCCCAGTCCAGGACCAGTCCTAGTTCCATGGATAAGAAGCACAGGGCTATATAAAGACGAAGTGATTACGGTTTCTGTCTGCTAATTTGTTGTTAGAGCTCAACAGGGTTCATCAAAGAGAGAGAGAAAATAGGGTGAGTGTGTGTGTGATCGCTGAAATTCTCTCATCATCGCGGCCTGGTTCCTTCCTGTCCAGTCTTGGCCCTATCCTGGCCTATCCTGGTCCTATCTGGATACTATACTGTCGCACTGGTTCTCTATCCTGGTCCCTATCCTGGTCCTATCCTGTCAGCTGGCCCCTATCTGGCCCTATCCTGGTCTTATCCTGGTCCTCCTGGTCTATATGTCCAACTGGTTACTAATCCTCGTCAATCTGTCCAGCGGCGCCTATCCTGGTTCCTATCCTGTCCAGGTTGGCTCTATCCTGACATATCCTGGTCTGTTACTGTCCAACTGGTCCTATCCTGGTCTTATCCTGTCCAACTGGTCCTAAACAGGTCCTATCCTGTCCAGCTGGCTCTATCCTGGCCCTATCCTGGCCCTATCCAGGTCCTATCCTGTCCAACTGGTCCTATCCTGGTCCTATCCTGGTCCAATCCTGTCCAACTGGACCTACCCTGGATCCTGGTCCTATCCTGTACCCTGGTCATATGCTGTCCAACTGGTCCTATCCTGTATCCCGGCCCTATCCTGTCCAACTGGTCTTATCCTTTATCCTGGCCCTATCCTGGTCATTTCCTGATCCTATCCTGTCCAACTGGTCCTATCCTGTATCCTGGTCCTATCCTGTATCCTGGCCCTATCCTGTCCAACTGGCCCTATCCTGTATCCTGGCCCTATCCTGTCCAACTGGTCCTATCCTGTATCCTGGTCCTATCTTGTATCCTGGCCCTATCCTGTATCCTGGTCCTATCTTGTATCCTGGCCCTATCCTGTCCAACTGGTTCTATCCTGTCCAACTGTATCCTGTATCCTGGCCCTATCCTGTCCAACTGGTCCTATCTTGTATCCTGGCCCTATCCTGTATCCTGGCCCTATCCTGTCCAACTGGTCATATCCTGTATCCTGGCCCTATCCTGGTCCTATCCTTTCCAACTGGTCTTATGCTGTATCCTGGTCCTATCTTGAATCCTGGACCGTTCCTGGTCCTATCCTGTCCAACTGGTCCTATCCAACTGGTCCAATCCTGTATCCTGGTCCTATCTTGTATCCTGGACCTATCCTGTATCCTGGTCCTATCCTGTCCAACTGCTGAAGGCTGTCTTCCTCAACATCAACTAGGAATAGAAGATCAAATAAAAGACAGGGCCTTCTGGAGTTCCTGGATAACTAACAGTCTGGTCCTATCCTGTATCCTGGCCCTATCATAGTAGAGCTGTTGATGTCTGGATAACTAACAGTCTGTTGATGATGTCTGGATAACTACAGTCTGTTGTTGATGTCTGGATAACTAACAGTCTGTTGATGATGTCTGGATAACTAACAGTCTGTTGATGATGTCTGGATAACTAACAGTCTGTTGATGTCTGGATAACTAACAGTCTTGTTGATGTTCTGGAAAACTAACAGTCTGTTTGATGTCTGGGATAACTAACAGTCTGTTTGATGTATGGATAACTAACAGTCTGTTGATGATGCTGGATAACTAACAGTCTGTTATGATGTCTGGGATAACTAACAGTCTGTTGATGTCTGGATAACTAAAACAGTCTGTTGATGTCTGGATAACTAACAGTCTGTTGATGTAATGGATAACTAAACAGCTGTTGATGTCTGGATAACTAACAGTCTGTTGATGGATGTCTGGATAACTAACAGTCTGTGTTGATGTCTGGAGTAACTAACAGTCTGTGATTTCGGATAAACTAACTGTGTTGTTGATGTCTGGATAACTAACAGTCTTTGATGTCTGGGATAACTAACAGTCTGTGTTGATGTCTGGATAACTAACAGTCTGTTGATGTGATAACTAACAGTCGTTGATGTCTGGATAACTAACAGTCTTGTTGATGTCTGGATAAACTAACAGTTGTTGATGTCTGGATAACTAACAGTCTGTTGTTGATGTCTGGATAACTAACAGTCTGTTATGATGTCTGATACGAACAGTCTGTTGTTGATGTCTGGATAACTAACAGTCTGTTTGATGTCTGGAATAACTAACAGTCTGTGTTTGATGTCTGGATAACTAACAGTCTGTTTGATGTATGGCATACTAACAGTCTGTTGTGATGTCTGGGATAAACTAACAGGTCTGTTTGATGATGTCTGGATAACAAACAGTCTGTTGATGTCTGGATAACTAACAGTCTGTTGATGTCTGGATAACTAACATTGTTGATGTCTGGATAACTAACAGTCTGTTGTGAGTCTGGATAACTAACAGTCTGTTGATGATGTCTGGATAACTAACAGTCTGTTGTGATGTTCTGGATAACTAACAGTCTGTTATTGATGTCTTGGATAACTAACAGTCTGTTGATGATGTCTGGATAACTAACAGTCTGTTGATGATGTCTGGATAACTAACAGTCTTAGTTGATGATGTCTGGATAACTAACAGTCTGTTGATGATGTCTGGATAACTAACAGTTCTGTTGATGTCTGTAACTAACATCTGTTATGACTGGATAACTAACAGTCTGTTTGATGATGTCTGGATAACTAACAGTCTGTGTTTGATGTCTGGATAACTAACAGCGTCTGTTGATGATGTCTGGATAACTAACAGTCTGTTGTCTGGATGTCTGGATAACTAACAGTCTGTTGATGATGTCTGGATAACTAACAGTCTGTTGATGATGTCTGGATAACTAACAGTCTGTTTGTTTGATGTCTGGATAACTAACAGTCGTTGATGATGTCTGGATAACTAACAGTCTGTTGATGAGTTCTGGATAACTAACAGTCTGTTGATGTCTGGATAACTAACAGTCTGTTGATTGATTGTCTGGATAACTAACAGTCTGTTGATGATGTCTGGATAACTAACAGTCTGTTGTTGATAGTCTGGATAAACTAACAGTCTGTTGATGTCTGGATAACTAACAGTCTGTTTGATGTCTGGATAACTAACAGTCTGTTGATTATGTCTGGATAACTAAAACAGTCTGTTGATGTCTGGATAATAACAGCTCTGTTTGATGTATGGATAACTAACAGTCTGTTGATATGTGTCTGGATAAACTAAAAGTCTGTTGATGATGGTCTGGATAACTAAAAGTCTGTTGATGATGTCTGGATAACTAACAGTCTGTTTGATGTCTGGATAACTAACAGTCTGTTGATGTCTGGATAACTAACAGTCTGTTGATGATGTCTGGATAACTAAAAGTCTGTTGATGATGTCTGGATAACTAACAGTCTGTTGATGTCTGGATAAACTAACAGTCTGTTGTGATGTCTGGATAACTAACAGTCTGTTGATGTATGGATAACTAACAGTCTGTTGTTGATGTCTGGATAACTAACAGTCTGTTGATGTCTGGATAACTAACAGTCTGTTTGATGACTGGATAACTAACAGTCTGTTGATGATGTCTGGATAACTAACAGTCTGTGTTGATGTCTGGATAACTAACAGTCTGTTGATGAGTCTGGATAACTAACAGTCTGTTGATGATGTCTGGATAACTAACAGTCTGTGATGATGTCTGGATAAACTAACAGTCTCTGTTGATGATGTCTGGATAACTAACGTCTGTTGTTGATGTCTGGATAACTAACAGTCTGTTGATGATGTCTGGATAACTAACAGTCTGTTGATGATGTCTGGATAACTAACAGTCTGTGTTTGATGTCTGGATAACTAACAGTCTGTTGATGATGTCTGGATAACTAACAGTCTGTTGATGATGTCTATAACTAACAGTCTGTTGTTGATGTCTGGATAACTAACAGTCTGTTGATGTCTGGATAACTAACAGTCTGTTGATGTCTGATAACTAACAGTCTGTTGATTATTCTGGATACTAACAGTCTGTTGATGTCTGGATAAACTAACAGTCTGTTGATGTATGGATAACTAACAGTCTGTTGATGATGTCTGGATAACTAACAGTCTGTTGATGATGTCTGGATAACTAAAAGTCTTTGATGATGTCTGGATAACTAACAGTCTGTTTTGATGATGTCTGGATAACTAACAGTCTGTTGATGTCTGGATAACTAACAGTCTGTTGATGTATGGATAACTAACAGTCTGTTGATGTCTGGATAACTTAACAGTCTGTTGATGATGTCTGGATAAAACTAACAGCTGTTGTTGATGTCTGGATAACTAACAGTCTGTTGATGTCTGGATAACTAACAGTGTGTTGTTTGATGTCTGGATAACTAACAGTCTGTTGATGTCTGGATAACTAACAGTCTGTTGATGTCTGGATAACTAACAGTCTGTTGATGTCTGGATAAACTAACAGGCTGTTGATGTCTGGATAACTAACAGTCTGTTGATGTCTGGATAACTAACAGTCTGTTGATGTATGGATAACTAACAGTCTGTTGATGTCTGGATAACTAACAGTCTGTTGATGATGTCTGGATAACTAAACAGTCTGTTGTTGATGTCTGGATAACTAACAGTCTGTTGATGTCTGGATAACTAACAGTGTGTTGTTGATGTCTGGATAACTAACAGTCTGTTGTTGATGTCTGGATAACTAACAGTCTGTTGATGATGTTCTGGATAACTAACAGTCTGTTGATGATGTCTGGATAACTAACAGTCTGTTGATGTCTGGATAACTAACAGTCTGTTGATGATGTCTGGATAACTAACAGTCTGTTGATGTCTGGATAACTAACAGTCTGTTGATGACTGGATAAACTAACAGTCTGTTGATGATGTCTGGATAACTAACAGTCTGTTGTTGATGTCTGGATAACTAACAGTCTGTTGATGATGTCTGGATAACTAACAGTCTGTTGATGATGTCTGGTATAACTAACAGTCGTATGAGTCTGGTAATAACAGTCTGTTGATGATGTCTGGATAACTAACAGTCTGTTGATGATGTCTGGATAACTAACAGTCTGTTGATGTCTGGATAACTAAACAAGTCTGTTGATGACTGGATAACTAACAGTCTGTTGATGATGTCTGGATAACTAACAGTCTGTTGCTGATGTCGGATAACTAACAGTCTGTTGATGATGTCTGGATAACTAACAGTCATGTTGATGATGTCTGGATAACTAACAGTCTGTTGATGATGTCTGGATAACTAACAGTCTGTTGATGATGTCTGGATAACTAACAGTCTGTTGTTGATGTTCTGGATAACTAACAGTCTGTTGATGATGTCTGGATAACTAACAGTCTGTTGATGATGTCTGGTAACTAACATCTGTTGTGATGTCTGGATAACTAACAGTCTGTTGATGATGTCTGGATAAACTAACAGTCTGTTGATGATGTCTGGATAACTAACAGTCTGTTGTTGATGTCTGGATAACTAACAGTCTGTTGATGTCTGGATAACTAACAGTCTGTTTGATGTCTGGATAACTAACAGTCTGTTGATTATGTCTGGATAACTAACAGTCTGTTGATGTCTGGATAACTAACAGTCTGTTGATGTATGGATAACTAACAGTCTGTTGATGATGTCTGATAACTAACAGTCTGTTGATGATGTCTGGATAACTAAAAGTCTGTTGATGATGTCTGGATAACTAACAGTCTGTTGATGTCTGGATAAACTAACAGTCTGTTGATGTCTGGATAACTAACAGTCTGTTGATGTATGGATAACTAACAGTCTGTTGTTGATGTCTGGATAACTAACAGTCTGTTGATGTCTGGATAACTACAGTCTGTTGTGTGATGTCTGGATAACTAACAGTCTGTTGATGTCTGGATAACTAACAGTCTGTTGTTGATGTCTTGGATAACTAACCAGTCTGTTGTGATGTCTGGATAACTAACAGTCTGTTGATGTCTGGATAACTAACAGTCTGTTGATGTCTGGATAACTAACAGTCTGTGGATGCTGGAACTAACGCTGTTGTTGATGTCTGGATAACTAACAGTCTGTTGTTTGATGTCTGGATAACTAACAGTCTGTTGTTGATGTCTGGATAAACTAACAGTCTGTTGATGATGTCTGGATAACTAACAGTCTGTTGATGATGTCTGGATAACTAACAGTCTGTTGATGTCTGGATAACTAACAGTCTGTTTATGTCTGGATAACTAACAGTCTGTTGATGATGTCTGGATAACTTAACAGTCTGTTGATGATGTCTGGATAACTAACAGTCTGTTGATTATGTCTGGATAACTAACAGTCTGGTGATGTCTGGATAACTAACAGTCTGTTGATGTCTGGATAACTAACAGTCTGTTGTTGATGTCTGGATAAACTAACAGTGTTGTTGTTGATGTCTGGATAACTAACAGTCTGTTGATGTCTGGAAACTAAACAGTCTGTTGATGTCTGGATAACTAACAGTCTGTTGATGTCTGGATTAACTAACAGTCTGTTGTTGATGTCTGGATAACTAACAGTCTGTTGATGTCTGGATAACTAACAGTCTGTTGATGTCTGGATAACTAACAGTCTGTTGATTGATGTCTGGATAAACTAACAGTCTGTTGATGATGTCTGGATAACAAACAGTCTGTTGATGATGTCTGGATAACTAACAGTCTGTTTTGATGTCTGGATAACTAACAGTCTGTTGTTGTCTGGATAACTAACAGTCTGTTGTGTCTGGATAACTAACAGTCTGTTGATGATGTCTGGATAAAACTAACAGTCTGTTGATGATGTCTGGATAACTAACAGTCTTGTTGATGATGTCTGGATAATTAACAGTCTGTTGATGTCTGGATAACTAACAGTCTGTTGATGATGTCTGGATAACTAACAGTCTGTTGATGTTTGGATAACTAACAGTCTGTTGATGATGTCTGGATAATTAACAGTCTGTTGATGTATGGATAACTAACAGTCTGTTGATGATGTCTGGATAACTAACAGTCTGTTGATGTCTGGATAACTAACAGTCTGTTGTTGATGTCTGGGATAACTAACAGTCTGTTGTTGATGTCTGGATAACTAACAGTCTGTTGTTGATGTCTGGATAACTAACAGTCTGTTGATGATGTCTGATAACTAACAGTCTGTTGATGTTTGGATAAACTAACAGTCTGTTGATGTCTGGATAACTAACAGTCTGTTGATGATGTCTGGATAACTAACAGTCTGTTGATGATGTCTGGATAACTAACAGTCTGTTGTGTGTAGAAGTGTAAAAGTATTGTCTGTCAATAAAAACATACACACATAGTAGATGGCTGCTGTGTGAAACTCCTGTAGATTAGATGGCTGTGTGAAACTCCTGGTAGATTAGATGGCTGTGTGAAACTCCTGGTAGATTAGATGGCTGTGTGAAACTCCTGGTAGATTAGATGGCTGTGTGAGACTCCTGGTAGATTAGATGGCTGTGTGAAACTCCTGGTAGATTAGATGGCTGTGTGAAACTCCTGGTAGATTAGATGGCTGGGTGAAACTCCTGGTAGATTAGATGGCTGTGTGAAACTCCTGGTAGATTTAGATGGCTGTGTGAAACTCCTGGTAGATTAGATGGCTGTGTGAAACTCGGTAGATTAGATGGCTGTGTGAAACTCCTGGTAGATTAGATGGCTGTGTGAAACTCCTGTAGATTAGATGGCTGTGGAAACTCCTGGTAGATTAGATGGCTGTGTGAAATGTTTCTACCTGGTGTAAATGCCATCTTGTACTCTGCCAGTAGGTAACTGGATGCTGCCATTGGGTGAATACATTTTTGGCCTTCTCATTCCTATCTCCTCCCCCTCTCCCCTCTCTTCTCCCCCTCCCTAAGCCTCTTTCCCCTCTCTTCTCTCTCCCCCCTCTCCCCTCTCTTCTCCCCCTCCCTACGCCTCTTTGCCCTTCTTTCTCCTCTCCCCCTCTCCCCTCTCTTCTCCCCCTCCCTAAGCCTCTTTGCCCTCTCTTCTCCTCTCCCCCCTCTCCCCTCTCTTCTCCCCCTCCCTACGCCTCTTTGCCTCTCTCTTCTCCTTCTCCCCCTCTCCCCTCTCTTCTCCCCTCCTACGCCCTTTGCCTCTCTCTTCTCCTCTCCCCCTCTCCCCTCTCTTCTCCCCCTCCCTACGCCTCTTTGCCCCTCTTTTCACCTCTCCCCTCTGAGATGTCAGCAGTCAGATATGAGATGCTTGAATAATTCCAGACTGCCTGGATCCCAAACACTGGGATCACTTGCATGGGAAGCTACCATTCCCACACACACACCACACACGACACAAGCATTCACCAACACAACACACACACACGACACAAGCATTCACCAACACACACACAGCCTAGCCACAATTCCGCACTACTCCAAAGGCAACCAGACCACAGTTCTAACCATGACAGCGATAATTTGATGCTCTTTGACACTTAGACGAGTAAACAAACAACACATAAACACAAACAGAGGGGGTAAACAAATTACTGGAATGTTCCAAGGAATGCAGAGAGAGGGGGAGAGGGAGAGAGAGAGAGATTGGAGAGAAAGAGGAAGAGAGAGAGAGAAAGATAGAAAGGGAGAGAGGGAGAGAGCGAGAGATAGAGAGAGGGGGGGAGAGAGAGAAGGAGAGAGAGAGGGGAGGGGGAGGGAAAGAGAGAGGGGAGGGAGAGGAGAGAGAGAGGGGGAGTGAGACACAGAGAGAGAGTGAGAGAGAGTGAGGGAGGGAGAGAGAAGGTGAGGAAGAGTGGAGAGAGAGAGGAGAGAAGGAGAGAGAGAGAGCGGGAGAGAGAGGGGGGGGGAGAGAGATAGGGGAAGGGAGAGAGGGAGGAGAGAGAGACAGAGAGAGAGGAGAGAGAGAGAGAGAGAGAGGAGAGAGAGAGAGAGAGAGGAGAGAGAGAGAAGAGAGAGAGAGAGAGAGAGAGAGAGAGAAGAGAGAGGAGAGAGAGAGAGAGAGAGAGGGGGGAGGGGAGGGGAGGAGGGGAGGGAGGGGATAGAGAATGCATTTATTTCACTATGCAGCTCACAGAGAGGATGCTGGGAAAGACTCAGCTAAGAACCGGCTAGACACACACATACCTGCAGGAATGAACGCACAAACTTACAAACACACACTAGTGATGCCCCGGGACAGCTGTTTGTTCACCCGTCCACAACTGCTAATAACCCATCCTCACCCAACCCTAAAATGGTGGAATTTGTTTTTGACAGGTCTTTTTAGACAGGTCTATGATTCGGCTTTTAATCTCCAACGTTTTGATAGGCTGTAATTAGATACATGCAGCTTTCTTATGTCATTATTTGTTGCCCTGAAATAGTAAATAAACCCGTTGCTCACCAGAATAATGTCACAAATCGATAGAACGAAAGCTTCATTAGTTGACATCTGTACAGCTCTCTGTCGTCTCTCCTTGTCTTGTGCAGCAAAGACGTTTAGGGACCATGAAAAAAATGCAATAATAATAATAAAATATTTTCCTTGCAAAATGTCCAAATTCCATCCTTTTGACGGGTTTTAAGTCAATGAAAAGCTGTTAAAACGACCCAACATGATTCTGATAACATTTCAGTTTGACTTGGATGCATATTTGATGTGTATGAAATACTATTTTCAGATTATATTAGCCAATGTTAGAAGGTATACACCTAAAGAACTGCTTTGCTTTATCTTGGCCAGGTSGCAGTTGTAAATGAGAACGTGTTCTCAACTAGCCGATCCGACCTGGTTAAATAAAGGTGYAATAAAAWAAATGTAAAAATTAAAGTCAYTGTCCAGATGTCAGAATGCCTACMTTTCAAATTAACCACCTGAACAGTGGCCTGCAATTCCCTGGAAGTGTCATGTTGAACTTCCGTCTTGTTTCATCACACATAGCTGGTTCTGGACCTCTCTTCTAGAACATTCTGTTCTGGTCCTCTCTTCTATAACATTAGACTACTGTTCTGGTCCTCTCTTCTAGAACATTAGACTACTGTTCTGGTCCTCTCTTCTATAACATTAGATTTTACTGTTTTGGTCCTCTCTTCTATAACAGACTACTGTTCTGGTCCTCTCTTTCTATAACAGACTTACTGTTCTGGTCCTCTCTTCTACAACTTGCACTACTTGTTTCTGAGTCCTCTTCTCTTTCTATAACATTAGACTACTGTTCTGGTCCTCTCTTCTATAACATTAGACTACTGTCTGGTCCTCTTCTTCTATAACGTCAGACTACTGTTCTGGTCCCTCTCTTCTATAACATTAGACTACTGTTCTGGTCCTCTCTTCTATAAACAGATTACTGTTTCTGGTCCTCTCTTCTACAACAGACTACTTGTTCTGGTCCTCTCTTCTATAACAGACTACTGTTCTGGTCGCCTTCTTTTTACTTTCGTCTCCTCTCTATACTATTTGTTTTTTTTCTATAACTTAGACTACTGTTCTGGTCCTCTCTTCTATAACAGCCTACTGTTCTGGTCCTCTTCTATAAACATTAGCACTACTGTTCTGGTCCTCTCTTCTATAACATACAATACTGTTCTGGTCCTCTCTTCTATAACATTAGACTTTCTGTTCTGGTCCTCTCTCTATACGCATTAGACTTTTTCTGCTCTTATACTTGGTTCTTGTCCTCTCTTCTATAAACATTAGACTACTGTTCTGGTCCTCGTTCTTCTATAACATAACTACTGTTCTGTCCTTCTTCTTCCATACAGACTACTGTTCTGGTTCTCTCTTCTATAACAGACTATTGTTCTGGTCCTCTCTTCCTATAACATTAGACTACTGTCTGGTCCTCTCTTCTATAACATCAGACTACTGTTCTTGGTCCTCTCTTCTATAACAAGACTTTCTGTTCTGGTCCTCTCTTTCTATACCAGACTACTGTTCTGGTCTCTCTTCTATAACAGACTTATCTGCTTCTGGTTCCTCTCTTATTAACAGATACTGTTCTGGTCCTCTCTTCTATTCAACATTAGACTTACTGTTCTGGGTCCATTCTCTCTCT
>NW_019946436.1:20912-30949 GCF_002910315.2 Salvelinus sp. IW2-2015 | reverse complement strand
AGCACTGCTTACCAGCTGAGGCTACAGAGCACCATGCTTTACCGCTGAGCTACAGAGCCATGCTTACCAGGCTGAGCTACAGAGCACCATGCTTTACCAGCTGAGCTACAGAGCAGCCATGCTTTACCAGCTGAGCTACAGAGCACCATGCTTACCAGCTGAGCTACAGAGCACCATGCTTTACCAGCGTGAGCTACAGAGCACCAATGCATCCAGCTGAGCTACAGAGCACCATGCTTTACCAGCTGAGCTACAGAGCACCATGCATTACCAGCTGAGCTACAGAGCACCATGCTTTACCAGCTGAAGCTACAGAGCACCATGCTTACCAGCTGAGCTACAGAGCACCATGCATTACCTGAGCTACAAAGGCACCATGCTTTACCAGCTGAGCCTACAGAGCACCATGCTTTTACCAGAGCTGCTTGAAGCTACAAGCACCCATGCTTTACCAGCTGACTACAGAGCACCATGCTTTAACCAGCTAGCTGACAGAGCACCATGCATTACCAGCTGAGCTACAAAGCACCATGCTTTACCAGCTGAGCTACAGAGCACCATGCTTTACCAGCTGAGCTACAGAGCACATGCTTTACCAGCTGAGCTACAGAGCACCATGCTTTACCAGCTGAGCTACAGAGTACCATGCTTTACCAGCTGAGCTACAGAGCACCATGCTTTACCAGCTGAGACTACAGAGCACCATTGCTTTACAGCTGAGCTACAGAGCACCATGCTTTACCAGCTGAGCTACAGAGCACCATCTTACCAGCTGAGCTACAGAGCACCATGCTTTACCAGCTGAGCTACAGAGCACCATGCATTTACCAGCTGAGCTACAGAGCACCATGCTTTACCAGCTGAGCTACAGAGCACCATGCTTTACCAGCTGAGCTACAGAGCACCATGCTTTACCAGCTGAGCTACAGACCAGCTGACCAGCTAGCTTACAGAGCACCATGCTTACCAGCGAGCTACAGAGCACCATGCTTTACCCTGAGCTACAGAGCACCATGCTTACCAGCGAAGCTACAGAGCACCATGCTTTACCAGCTGAGCTACAGAGCACCATGCTTTACCAGCTGAAGCTACAGAGCACCATGCATTACAGCTGAGCTACAAAGCACCATGCTTTACCAGCTGAGCTACAGAGCACCATGCTTTACCAGCTGAGCTACAGAGCACCATGCTTTACCAGCTGAGCTACAGAGCACCATGCTTTACCAGCTGAGCTACAGAGCACCATGCTTTACCAGCTGAGCTACAGAGCACCATGCGTTTACCAGCTGAGCTACAGAGCACCATGCCTTTACCAGCTGAGCTACAGAGCACCATGCTTTACCAGCTGAGCTACAGAGCACCATGCTTTACCAGCTGAGGCTACAGAGCACCATGCTTTACCAGCTGAGCTACAGAGAGCACCATGATTACCCAGCTGAGCTACCAGAGCACCATGCTTTACAGCTGAGCTACAGAGCACCATGCTTTACCACGAGCTCAGAGCACCATGCTTCAGCTGAGCTACAGAGCACCATGCTTACCAGCTGAGCTACACAGGACCATGTTAATACAATATGTCATCTGGAGAATTTACCTCTTGTGTATTTCTTCACCGTCTCTCCTTTCTGTGGAGGGAAAGACACAACACAAAACCTTTAGACCGCTCAACAGTTTTTGGTTTAAAGTTCTGTCATTCACTCCTTCAAACTTATCATTATTATTCAATGAGTTTGATGTGGTTAAATTTAAAGAGCCAACATATTTCAGACATACAACAGAATGCTTACTGTAACAGACACGTTGGAAGGTTTGGTTTTTAGAAGTGAGTCCGTTTAGAAACACTATTATCTGACTATTTGTTCCTGTTGAGGGACCATAGATGTGTGGTGGAGGGGGAACCAATCACGTAAATAATCCAGTATCCTGCTGCTACAACACGGCAAACTGGTATTCTGTAAAGATGCAATTTGTGATTATCTAGGCTACAGACATTTGTGGACATACAAAAAATGATGATGTATTGTACACCCATGTTTTATGAGTTTAGTACACTTGTCTATCACACATGTAAATATAAAGCAAACCAAGTGGTGTTGGTCTGTTTGCTGTTTTTAAATCAAGGATTTGGCCTTTAAATCACAGTGGAGGTAGAAGTATTACAGTAGATGACACATCCACTCACTCTGAGCACCTAATTGCTTTTGATGGTTGACTGCTTTGGACTGTCTAGTGGAATAACACTCTGACGTCTGAGGATATGACACTTCTGACGTTCTAGATGGTAATAGGACTGCTCCTGACTGTTCTAGATGGAATTGACACCTTTACTGTCTAATGGAATAGGGACTGCTGCCTGACAGCTCTAGATGGAATAGGACTGCTCCCTGACAGCTCTTAGATGGAAGAAGACTGCTCCTGACTGCTCTAGATGGAATAGGACTGCTCCTGACAGCTCTAGATGGAATAGACTGCTAACTCGACCGCGCTCTTAGGAGTGGAATAGTTTGCAGGTCGAAGCAGAGACTAATAAAAACTGATGGCAGGCAATCATGTACAGCTATTCAAATGGAAAGCTTTCCTGTAGAGTTCCTACTGTAAGGGCTTATTATTTTAAGGGCTTAGTGCAGCTTGGTCTTAATTTATACTGTATGCCTGACTTGAAACAAATGATCACATCATATTTCTATTTGTTTAGCATTATCACAGTGTAAATTCATAGAATATAGGGACGGTACTGTATATCTTTACCATATACTGTCCTCATAAAAGAGATCCCTCGGGTGTATTTTCTCCTTCATCCCTTAAATTCATACGGCTTTACATGCCATCTTAAGGGAGTCTGGTCCCCCTCCTCTATGAGCTCTATTATCAGCTCAGACCTGTTTGGTGTGTTGTGTGTGTGCGTGTGCGTGTGTGTGTGTCTGCTTGTGTGTGTGTGTGTGTGTCTGTGTCTGTTGTGTGTGTGTCGTTGTGTCTGTGTGCGTGTGTGTGTGTGTGTGTGGTGTGTGTGTGTGTGTGTGTGTGTGTGTGTGTTGTGTGTGTGTGTGTGTGTGTGTGTGTGGTGTGTTGTGTGGGTGTATGTGTGCGTTTGTCTGTGTGTGGGTGTATGTGTGCGTGTGTCTGTGTGCGTGTGTCTGTGTGTGTGGTGTGTCTGAGTGTGTGTGTGCGTCTGTGTGTGTTTCTGTGTGTGTGTGTGTCTGTGTGTGTGTGTGTGTCTGAGTGTGTGTGTGTCTGTGTGTGTGCGTGTGTCCATCTGTGTGTGTGTGTGTGTGGTTGCGGTGTCTGTGTGTGTGTCTGTGTGGTGTGGTCTGAGTGTGTGTGTGTCTAGTGTGTGTGTGTCTGTGTGTGTGTGTGTGGTGTGTGTGTAGTGTTGTCTGTGTGTGTGTGTCTGTGTGCATATTTCCATCTGTGTGTGTGTGTTGTGTGTGTGTGTGTGTGTGTGTGTGTGTGTGTTGTGTGTGTGTGTGTGGTGTGTGTCGTGTCGTGTGTGTGTGTGTGTGTGTGTGTGTGGGTGTATGTGTGCGTGTGGTGTGTCTGTGTCTGTGTGTGTGTGTGTGCGTGTGTCCATCTGTGTGTGTTCTGTTCTGTGTGTGTGTGTCTGAGTGTGTGTGTGTGTCTGAGTGTGGTGTGTCGTGTGTGGTGTGTGTGTGTGTGTGTGTGTGTGTGTGTGTGTGTGTGTGTGTGTGTGTGTGTGTGTGTGTGTGTGTGTGTGTGTGTGTGTGTGTGTGTGTGTGTGTGTGTGTGTCTGTGTCTGTGTCTGTGTGTGTGTTGTCAGATTATTTTAGGCAGCAGGTTAGTCCTAGGCCAGACAAGCTCTAATGTCTGCAGGCCGGTTCCACTGTTCTACTGTGGATCTGGACTCCGCCTCCTACTACAGTACGTGGAGAACCAGCTAGATGAAATGACCCAGAGTGTATTGTCAGCAGGTTAGCTGGAGTTCAGCCCTCAGGATGTCTTGCTCTGGCAGTATGCCTGTGTGTTACACTACTACACTGCCTGGCTGTATGCCTGTGTTTACAGTACACTGCCTGGCCTGCTGGCACTGTTGTGTGTTA
Source organism: Salvelinus sp. IW2-2015 (assembly GCF_002910315.2). Taxonomy (NCBI): domain Eukaryota; kingdom Metazoa; phylum Chordata; class Actinopteri; order Salmoniformes; family Salmonidae; genus Salvelinus; species Salvelinus sp. IW2-2015. The sequence goes on along the minus strand of NW_019946436.1, from coordinate 26,894 downwards.
CACTACACTGCCTGGCTGTTTCTGTGTGTTTACACTACACTGCCTGGCTGTAATGTCTGTGGTGTTACACTACACTGCCTGGCTGTATGCCTGTGTGTTACAACACTGCCTGGCTGTATGTCTGGGTATTACAACTACACTGCCTGCTGTATGCTGTGTGTTACACTACACTGCCTGGCTGATGCTGGGTACAGTAGACTGCCTGCGATGCCTGTGTTACAGTACACTGCCTGGCTGTATGCCTTGTGTGTTACAGAGACTGCCTGCTGTATGCCGTGTGGTTACAGTACACTGCCTGGCTGTATGCCTGTGTGTTTACAGTAGACTGCCTGGCTGATATCGCCTGTGTGTTACAGACACTGCCTGGCTGTATGCCTGTGTGTTACAGTAGACTGCCTGGGCTATGCCTGTGAGTTTACACACACTGCCTGGCTGATAATTATGCCTGCTGTTTACATAGTAGACTGCCTGGCTGTATGCCTGTGGTTACAGTACACTGCCTCTGCTATGCCTGGTGTTACAGTAGACTGCCTGGCTGATATGCCTGTGTGTTACATACACTGCCTGGCTGTATGCTGTGTGTTACACTACACTGCTGCTGATGCCTGTGATACAGTAGAGCTCCGGCTGTAGCTGTGAGTACAGTAGGTACTGCACTGGCTGTATGCCTGTGTGTTACAGTACACTGCCGGCTGTATGCGGGTTTACATACACTGCCTGGCTGTATGCCTGTGTGTTACACTACAGCTCTATGCCTTTGACGTATGTGCTGTATGCCTGTGAGTTACAGTAACTGCCTGGCTGTATGCTGTGTGTACAGTAGGCAGCCTGGCTGTATGCGTGTGTACAGTACACTGCCTGCTGTATGCCTGTGGTTACATAACTGCCTGGCTGTATGCCTGTGTTACAGAGACATGCCTGCTGTATGCCTGTGAGTACAGTAGACTGCCTGCTGTATGCCTGGTTTACACTACACTGCCTGGCTGTATGCCTGTGAGTTACAGTAGACTGCCTGCTGTATCCTGTGTGTTACAGTACACTGCCTGTGCCTGTATGCCTGATGTGTTACAGTAACTGCCTGCTGTATGCTGTGTGTTACACTACACTGCCTGCTGTATGCCTGCTGAGTTACAGTAGACTGCCTGTATGCCTGTAGTACAGTAGACTGCCGCTGTATGCCTGTGTGTTACAGTACACTGCCTGGTATCCTGTGGTTACAGATACACTGCTGCTGGTAGCCTGTGTTACACTACACTGCCTGGCGTATGCTGTGATTACAGTAGACTGCCTGGCTGTTATGCCTGTGAGTTACAGTAGAACTGCCTGGCTGATATCCTGTGTGTTACACTACACTGCTGCTGAGCCTGTAGTACGCCGGGGAGGGTGTTCGATTGTGCAATAACTTGTTCACTGTTCAGGACCACACGAGATCAGACTGAAGGGTCTGTCAGTAATAACAAACTGCACCCTTGTTCTCTCTCGACTGGCTTTATCATACATACGAACATTGCGCAGAGCGTACTGAACAGACCTGATGGAACTGATTACTAGCTGAACAGGACCTGATGGAACTGATTACTACTGAACAGACCTGATGGAACTGATTACTACTGAACAGGACCTTGATGGAACTGATTACTACTCGAACCATTGCACCTGATGGAACTGATATTGACTACTGAACAGCTTGACCTGAATAGAACTGATTACTACTGAACAGGACCGTGATGGAACTGATACTACGTACAGACCTGAGAAAACGATTACTGCCTGAATCAGGACCTGATGGAACTGATTTACTACTGAATTCGACCTGATGGAACTGATTACTACTGAACAGAACCTGAGGAAGATTACTCTGAAAAGAACCTGATGGAACTATTACTACTGAATGACCTATGGAACTGATTACTACTGAACAGGACCTGATGGACTGATCTACTACTGAATGACCTGATGAACTGCATTAAATACATGAACAGGACCTGATGGAACGATTATACTGACAGGACCTGATCGGAACTGATTACTACTGAACAGGAACCTGACTGGAACTGATTATAACTAACAGACCTGAGAAAACTGATTACTACTGGAAGGACCTGATGAACTGATGTACTACTGAATACCTGATGAACTGATTACTACTGAACAGGAACCTGATGGAACATACTGACTGAACAGACCTGATGGAACGATTTACTGAAGACTGAGGGAACTGATTACTACTGAACAGACCTGAGAACTGATTACTACTGAAGACTGATGGAACTATTACTAGCTGAACAGGACCTGATGGAACGGATTACTACTAACAGGACCTGATGAACTGATTACTACTGAACAGACCTGATGGAACTGATTACTACTGGAATTGACCTGATGGAACTGATTTACTACTGATGACAGACCTGATGGAACTTATTACACTAATTTGACTGATGGAAACTGATTACTACTGAACAGGACCTGAGAAGAATGATTACTACTGACAGGACCTGATGGAACTGATACACTGAACAGGACCTGATGAACTGATTACACTGAACAGACCTGATGGAACTGATTACTACGAAACAGGACCTGATGGAACTGATTACTACTGAACAGACCTGATGAACTGATTACCTACTGAACAGGACCTGAGGAACTGATTACTACTGAAGCACGACCTGATGGAACTGATTACTACTGAACAGGACCTGATGAACTGATTCCTACTGAACAGACCTGATGGAAAACTGATTACGTAGCGTGAACAGGACCTGATGGAACTGATTCTACTTGAACAGGACCTGGTGGAACTATTACTACTGAACAGGACCGATGGAATGATACATGACGGACCTGATGGAACTGATCACTGAACAGGACCTGATGAACGATTACTACTGAAGACCTGATGGAACTGATACTAACTGAACAGGACCTGATGGAACTGATCTACTGAACAGTGACCTGATGAACTGATTACTACTGAACAGGACCTGATGGAACTGATTACTACTGAAACAGGACCTGGTGGAACTGATTACTACTGAACAGACGCTGATGGAAACTGATTACTACTGAAAGGACCTGATGGAACTGATTACTACTGAACAGGACCTGAGAAAACGGATTACTACTGAATTGACCTGATGGAACTGATTCCACTCGAACGAGACGGTAGACTACTTACGACGATGATTACAGAAACACCTGAGGGAACTGATATACTACTGAACAGTAACCTGAGAAACGAATACTACTGAACAGGTACCTGATGGAACTGATTACTACTGAACAGACCTGATGGAACTGATTCTCTACACCGATGAACATGAACGAACAGACCTGATGGAACTGTTACTACTGAACAGTACCTTGAACTGATCTACTGAACAGACCTGATACTATACACAAACAGACCTGAGGAACTGGATTTACTAGCTGAACAGACCTGAGAAAACGGATTACTACTGAATTTGACCTGATGGAAACTGATTACTACTGAACAGGACCTGTGGAACTGATTTACTACCTGAACAGGACCTGAGTAACTGTTACTACGACAGACCTGAGTGGAACTGTTAGACTGAACAGGACCTCGAACTGATACACTGAAGACCGTGTATTACTACTGAACAGGACCTGATGGAACTGATACTACTAACAGGACCTGAGGAAAACGATACTACGATACTATGATCATTCTACAGGTACCTGATGGAACTGATTCTACTAACAGGACCTGTGGAACTTGATTACTACTAACAGGACCTGATGGAACTGAATTACTACTGAACAGGACCTGATGGAACTAGTGTACTACTGAACAGGACCTGAGAAACATACTACGAATGACCTGGATGAAACTGGATTATACTGAACAGACCTTGATGGACTGATCACTACTGAAACAGAACCTAGTGGACTGATTACTACTGAACGACCTGAGAAACGCATACTATGACATTGACCTATGGAAACTGATTACTACTGAAACAGGACCTGATGGAAAAACGATTACTACTGAACGGAACCTGATGGACACTGATTACTACTGAACAGACCTGATGGAACGTGAATTACTACTGAACAGACCTGATGGAACTGTTACTACTGAAATTGACCCTGGCTGAACTATTACTACTGGAAGTTGACATGAGAACTGATACTACGACTTGATGGACTTGGATTATTACTGATGACCTAAAACAGTTACCTGATGACACTGATAATATACTACTGACAAGGACCTGATGGAACTGATTCACTACTGAACAGACCTGATGGAACTGATTACTACTGAACAGGACCTGAGAACTGATTACTACTGAACAGAACCTGAGGAACTGACTTACTACTGAAACAGGACCTGAGAGAAACGTGTCACTACTGAATTTACCGATGGAACTGATTACTAGCTGAACAGGACCTGATGGAATGATTACTACCCTGAACAGGACCTGATGGAACTATTAATACTAACAGACCTGAGAAACCAACTAGGAATTTCTGAGGCTACTGATACTATGACGGACCTGATGAACTGATTACTACTGAACAGGGACCTGATGGAACTGATACTACTGAACAGACCTGAGAACTGATTAACTACTGAACAGGACCTGTGGAACTGATTACTACTGAATTTCGACGCTGATGAACTGATTACTAACTGAAAGGACCTGAGGAAACTATCTACTACAAATCCACGATTGTGGGTTTGATTCCTGGGACCGCACATAAGTTAAACAAATGATGGAAGGTGATTTTGATAAAAGCCTTTTCTAAACCGTATATTTTCTGTTACATTATTAAACCTGCCGTACACACCTGAAATAGAGATACACACTACCCGTCAAACGTTTTATAGAACACCTTCTCATTCCAGGGTTTTTCTTAATTTTTTTATTGTTTTCTACATTGTAGAATAATAGCGAAGACATCAAAACCATGAAATAACACATATGGAATCATGTAGTAACTAAAAAAGTGTTAAACAAATCCAAATATATTTTATATTGGAGATTCTTCAAATAGCCACCCTTTGCCTTGATGACAGCTTTGCACACTCTTGGCATAAATATAAAATATATTTTGATTTGTTTAACACTTGTTTGGTTACTACATGATTCCATAAGTGTTATTTCATGKTTTTTATGTCTTCACTATTATTCTACAATGTAGAAAATAGTAAAAATAAAGAAAAACCCTTGAATRAGTAGGAGTTCTGAAACTTTTGACCGGTAGTGTACATACTTAACATTTAGGTATGTAGCTTAAAGAGWAACCCAACACATTTTGTTCTGTACCTCTATATATACCTCCGTATCTCAGCTTCTTGGTTTCTACAGTCAGGGTGTGATGGATCCACATAAATACTTTATTTCCATCTAGATCTAGAAACCAAACACATCTTTTCCTACGCTCCTATATCTATCTATATAATGTACCTCGGCATCTTCGCTGACAGGAAGAGGAAGCATGAATATTTTAGTCTCAAGGGCAACCGATACACAGCACAAACCCACAAAATCACTCAAACAAAATAAGTGGCACAGGATTGCAAAGCGATGAAGGTGAAGTGAAATGGAAAGACACTGAGAAACATAGAAGAAAGTGTAATGGGTGACTGAAACATTAAATAAAGTTAATTGACTGGTCCGAGGTGGTGAGGGGACCAGGTACTTTGACTGTATAGGTGGTGAGGGACCAGGTATTGACTGGTCTGAGGTGGTGAGGGGACCAGGTATTGGACTGGTCTGAGGTTAGTGAGGGGACCAAGGTAATTGACTGGGTATGAGAGTGGTGAGGACCAGGTATTGACTGGTATGAGGTATGAGGGACCAGGTATTGACTGGGTCTGAGGTGGTGAGGAACCAGGTTTATTGACTGGTCTGAGGGTAGTGAGGACAGGTATTGAACTGGTAAATGAGGGGTGAGGGACCAAGGTAATTGACCTGGTATGATGGTTAAGTGAGGGAAACCAGGTAT
>NW_019946436.1:0-17553 GCF_002910315.2 Salvelinus sp. IW2-2015 | reverse complement strand
CCCAGGTCTGACAGGGCCCAGGTCTGACAGGGCCCAGGTCTGACAGGGCCCAGGTCTGACAGGGCCCAGGTCTGACAGGGCCCAGGTCTGGAAGGATCTGTGCAGAAGATCTAGGTGCTGCTGTAGGCCCTCCTTGGTTGGGGACAGAAGTACCAGATAATCAGAAAACAGTAGACATTTKACTTCAGATTGTAATAAAGCTGTGGTGAGGTAAATCTGTCTCCATGATGGAGATAAAAACATGATCATGGGAAGAAGCAGAGAGTCTTTCAGATTGACCAGAGCCTGAGTGAGATCACGCACGTACTCACAGACACACACACACACAAGCAAACGCACAAACAGACACAAACACCGGGAGAAAAAGACAGGAGCTAGGAGCCCTGCAGTACAATGAATCACACACACACACACACGAGACAGACACAGGCAGACATGTGCACACACACACACGCAGAGCCGAGATACACTCATGCAGGCATGCGCAGACAGAGTGACAGAGAGATCACATGTAAATGAAACAGACAGGAGAGGACCTGGGAACCCTGCAATGCAATGAATCAAACACACACGGATGAGACACACACACACACACACACACATACACAGCCAACACACAACCACCAAGGAATCAGAAACAGAGTTGACACACACACACACAGCCGAAACACACTCACACAGACACAGCTCTTTAGCCATCGTCAGTGAGTCCTCAGATGAGCTGGTTGCTGAAAGATATAAAAGCACCATCATTACAGCCTTCCTGTTCTCCTCCTTTCTCTTCCTGTTCTCCCCCTTTCTCTTCCTGTTCTTCCCCTTTCTCGTCCGGTGTTCCCCCTTTCTGTTCCTGTTCTCCCCCTTTCTCTTCTTGTTCTCCCTCTTTCTCTTCCTGTTCTCCCCCGTTCTCTCCTGGTCACCACCTTTCTTTCTCCCGGTTCTCCCCTTTTCTTCTTCCCTTTCGTGCGTGTTCCCCTTTCTTTCCTGTCTTCCTGTTCTCCCTCCTTTCTCTTCCTGTTCTCCCCATTTCTCTTCTGTTCTTCCCCTTTCTCTTTCCTGTTTCCCCTTTCTCTTCCTGTTCTTCCCCCTTTGCTCCTTGCTTTTTCTCCCAATTTCTCTTCCTGTTCTCACCCCCTTCTTCTTCCTGTTCTGCCGCCCATTTCTCCTCTGGTCTACCCTTTCTCTTCCGGCTCTCCCCCTTTCTCTTCCTGTTCTTCCCCTTTCTCTTCCTGTTCTCCCCCGTCTCTTCCTGTCTCCCCATTTCTCTTTCCGGTTCTCCCATTTCTCTTCCTGTTTTCCTCTTTCCTCTTCCTGTTCTCCCCCTCTCTTCCTGTTCTCCCTTTCTCTACTGTTCTCCACCCTTTTCCTCCTTCCCTTTCTCTGTTCCCATTTATCTTCCTGTTCTCCCCGATTTCTCTTCCTGTTCTCTCCATTTTTCTCCTGTTCTCCCCATTTCTCATCCTGTTCTCCCCATTTCTCTTCCTGTTCTCCCCCTTTCTCTCCTGTCTCCCCATTATCTTGCTGTTCTCCCCCCTTTCTCATCCTGTCTCCCCATTTCTCTTCCTGTTCTCCCAATTTCTCTTCCTGTTCTCCCCCTTTCGCATCCTGTTCTCCCCATTTCTATTCTGTTCCCCTTTCCTTTCCGTTCTCCCTTTCTCTTCCTGTTCTCCCTTTCTCTTGCTTTTCTCCACTTTTCTCTTCCTCTGTTCTCACCCCTTTCTCTCCCTGTCTCCCTCCATTCTCCCCTTTCTCCTCCCTGTCTCCCTCCATTATCCCCCTTTCTCTCCCCGTCTCCTCATTCCCCGCCTTTCCTCTCCCGCGTCTCCTCCATTCTCCCCCTTTCGCTCCCGTCTCCCTCCGTTCTCCCCCTTTCTCTCGCCCTGTCTCCCTCCATTCTCCCCCTTTCTCCTCCCTGTCTCCTCCATTCTCCCCTTTCTCTCCCCCGTCTCTCCATTCTCTCCTTTCTCTCCCATCTCCTCTCCGTTCTCCCCTTTTCCTCCCGTCTCCCTCCATTCCCCCCTTCTCTCCCCGTCTCCCTCCGTTCTCCCCTATTTCCTCGCGTCTCCTCCATTCCCCTCCTTTCTTTCCCCGTCTGCCTCCATTCTCCCGCCTCTCTCCCTTCCTCCCTCCGTTCTCCCTCCATTCTCCCTTTTCTTTCCGTCTCCCTCCATTCTCCCCTTTCTCTCCCTGTCTCCCTCGTTTCTCCCCATTTCTCCCTTTTCTCTCGTCTCCCTCCATTCTCCCCCTTCTCTCCATGTCTCCCTCCATTTCCTCCATTCTCCCTTTCTCTCCGTATCCTTCCATTCTCCCCTTTCTCTCCCTGTCTCCCTCCGTTCTCCCCTCCATCCTCCTCTTTCTCTCCCTGTCTCCCTCCGTTCTCCGCCATTCTCCCCTTTTCTCTCCGTCTCCTTTTATTCTCCCCCTTTCTCTCCCTGTTCTCCCTCCGTTCTCCCTCTATTCTCCCCTTTCTCTCTGTCTCCCTCCATTCTCCTTTTCCTCCCTGTCTCCCTCCGTTCTCCCTCCATTTCTCCCCTTTCTCTCCCGTCTCCCTCCATTCTCCCCTTTCTCCTCCCTGTCTCCCTCCGTTCTCCCTCCATTCTCCCCCTTTCTCTCCGTCTCTCTCCTTCTCCCCTTTCTCTCCGTCCTCCTCCCTTCTCCCCCCTTTCTCTCCGTCTCCCTCCATTCTCCACCTTTTCTCTCGTCTCCCTCCATTCTCCACTTTCTCCTCCCGTCTCCCTCCATCTCTCCCACCTTTCTCCGTCTCCTCCATTCTCCACCTTCTCTCCCGTCTCCTCCATTCTTCCACCTTTCTCTCCGTCTCCCTCCATTCTCCCCCTTTCTCTCCGTCTCCTCCATCCCCCCCTTTCTCTCCGTCTCCCTCCATTCTCCCACCTTTCTCTCCGTCTCCCTCCATTCTCCACCTTTCTCTCCGTCTCCCTCCATTCTCCCCGTTCTCTCCGTCTCCCTCATCCTCCCCCTTTCTCTCCGTCTCCCTCCATTCTCCCCCTTTCTCCTCCGTCTCCCTCCATTCTCCCCTTTCTCTCCGTCTCCTCCATTCTCCCCCTTTCTCTTCCTGTTCTCCCTCTGTTCCCCTATCTCCTTTCTTTCTCGCATTCAATAAAGAATCACGTACACGCTCACACACACATATTTCCCCATGCTATTTAGTTTAAGCCTTGTTCTGTTGCATATTTCAGTATTAAAGGCCTGTTCCTGTTTGCATATTCAGTATTAAAGGCCTGTTCCTGTTTGCATAGTTTCAGTATAATAGCCCTTTCCTGTTGCATATTTCAGTATTAAAGGCCTGTTCCTGTTTGCATATTTCAGTATTAAAGGCCTTGTTCCTGTTTGCACATTTCAGTATTAAAGGCCTGTTCCTGTTTGCACGATTTCAGTAATTAAATGCTGTTCCTGTTTGATATTTTCAATACTAACAGGCCTGTTCCTGTTTGCATATTCAGTATTAAATGCTGTCCTGTTGCATATTTCAATACACTACAGCCTGTTCCTGTTTGCACATTTCAGTATTAATGCCTGTTCCTGTTTGCATATTCAATACTACAGGCCTGTTCCTGTTTGCACATTTCAGTATTAAATGCCTGTTCCTGTTTGCATATTTCAATACTACAAGCCTGTTCCTGTTTGCACATTTCAGTATTAAATGCCTGTTCCTGTTTGCATATTTTAATACTACAGCCTGTTCCTGTTGTCACATTTCAGTATTAAATGCCTGTTCCTGTTTGCTATTTCAGTTCTTTGTGAAAAAAACAATTGCTTAAAAGGAAGGTTTTTCCACTAATGGGTGTGTCTGTGTGTTTGTGTGTTTGTTGTGTCTGTGTGTTTGCACATTTGCGCGAGCGCGAAGCGTGAGTGTGTGTGTGTGTGTGTGTGCGTGTGTGTGTGGTGCGTCGTGCGTGTGTGCATGCGCTGGTGTGTGTGTGTGCGTGTGTTTGCACATTTGCGCGAGCGTGAGTGTGTGTGTGTGTGTGTGTTGTGTGTGGTGCGTGCCGTGCGTGTGTGTGTTGTGTGCGTGCGAGCGCGAGTGTTTGTGTGTGGTGTGTGTGTGTGTGTGTGTGTGGTGTGTGTGTGTGGTGTGTGTGTGGTGTGTGTGTGTTGTGGTGTGTGTGTGTGTGTGTGTGTGTGTGTGTGTGTGTGTGGTGCGTGCGTGTGTGTGTGTGTTGCGTGCGTGCGTGTGTGCGTACTTCCACTGAAGGACATGACGATGTCACCACACATACATGGCTTTCTCTTTGAAAGAAGTGGTTCAGCTCTCAATGGGCCGGAGCTTGCATAGCATGCTCCTCCTACTTCCTACTGCACAGCTAGCTCAGATCTCACACACACACACACACACACACACACACCCACACACACACACACACACACACACACACACACACACACCAACACACACACACACACACACACAACACACATACTTGCCGGCACAGGCAATTCACACACGGTGCAGAGCAGTGCAGCAGCAATGAATGTTGTCTTCTGTTCTCTCTCCTCCTCCCACCTCCTCCCATCCTCCCATCCCTCTTATCCTCTCTCCTCTCTCCCTCCATCCCACTATCCCTCTATCCTCCATCCTTCTATCCCTCCATCCCTCCATCCTCCATCCCTCTCTCCTCTCTCCATCCTCTCCATCCATCTATCCCTCCATCCCTCCGTCCTCCATCCATCTATCCCTACATCCCTCCATCCTCCACTCTCCATCCCTCCATCCCCTCTATCCCTCTCTCCCTCCATCCCTCCATCCATCTATCCCTCCATCCCTCCGTCCCTCCATCCATCTATCCCTACATCCCTCCATCCCTACATCCCTCTATCCTCTCTCACCATCCCTCTCTCCTCCATCCCTACATCCCTCCATCCTTACATCCCTCCATCCCTCTCTCCCTCCATCCCTCTATCCCTGCATCCCTCATCCCTCCACCCATCTATCCCTCCATCCTCCATCCCTCTCTCCCACCATCCCTCTCTCCCTCCATCCTCACCCCTCCATCCCTACATCCCTCCATCCCTCTCTCCCTCCATCCCTCTATCCCTACATCCCTCCATCCCTCCATCCATCTATCCCTCCATCCCTCCATCCCTCTCTCCCTCTCTCCCTCCATCCCTCTCTCCCTCTCTCCCTCCATCCCTCTATCCCTCTCTCCCTCCATCCCTCTCTCCTCCATCACAGAGCAGCGCCCGTTCAACATCTCAGAGGGCTCGTGTCCAGAGAGGATCATCACCATCACAGGACCTACAGACTGTGTCTTCAGAGCCTTCACTATGATCACTCTCAAACTGGAAGAGGTCTGTCTCTCTGCATGTCACTCTGTCTGTCTGTCTGTCTGTCTGTCTGTCTGTCTGTCCTGTCTCTCTGTCTCTCTGTCTCTCTGTCTCTCTGTGTCTGTCCCTCTGTCCCACTGTCTCTCTCTCTGTCTGTCTGTCTGTCTCTCTCTCTCTGTCTCTCTGTGTCTGTCTCGCTCTCTTGTGTCTGTCTGTCTGTCTGTCTGTCTGTCTGTCTGTCAATTTACCTGAAGTCAATTTAGAGCAGGTTAATGTTTATGTAGAACACGTTGATGCGATGAAGAGCATGCTGTCAGGATGTAGAACACGTTACTATGATGAAGAGCACACTATAGGGATGTAGAAACACGTTACTATGATGAAGAGCACGCTATAATGATGTAGAACACGTTACTGTTTTGAAGAGCACGCTATTGGGATGTAGAACACGTGACTGTGATGAGAGCACGCTATAAGGATGTAGAACACGTTACTGTGATGAAGAGCAGCTGTAAGGATGTAGAACACGTTACTGTGATGAAGAGCACGCTGTAAGGATGTAGAACACGTTACTGTGATGAAGAGCACGCTAAAGTGATGAAGAACACGTTACTGTGATGAAAGACGCTAAGTGATGAAGAACACGTTACTGTGATGAAGAGCACACTATAGTGATGTAGAACACGTTACTGTGATGAAGAGCAGGATATAGTGATGTAGAACACATTACTGTGATGAGAGCAGGATATAGTGATGTAGAACACGTTACTGTGATGAAGAGCACGGTAAAGTGATGTAGAACACATTACTTGTGATGAGAAACGCTATTGGGATGTAGAACACGTTACTTGATGAAGAGCAGGATATAGTGATGTAGAACACGTTACTTGTGATGAATAGCACTCTATAGTGATGTAGAACACGTTACTGTGATGAAGAGCACGCTATAGTGATGTAGAACATGTTGCTGTGTGAAGAGCACACTATAGTGATGTAGAACACATTGCTGTGATGAAGAGCAGGCTATAGTGATGTAGGACACGTTACTGTGATGAAGAGCACGCTATAGTGATGTAGAACACATTACTGTGATGAAGAGCACGCTATTGATGTAGCCAACGTTACTGTGATGAAGAGCACGCTATAGTGATGTCGAACACGTTACTGTGATGAAGAGCAGGCTATAGTGATGTAGGACACGTTACTGTGATGAAGAGCACGCTATAGTGATGTGAAACACGTTGCTGTGATGGAGAGCACGCTATAGGATGTAGAAGACGTTGCTGTGATGAAGAGCACATTTAGTCTGTAATTCATAAGGAGCTCCTCTCAGCCGTGTCTCTTTCCTTCCTGGTTTTGAACAGATCAGCACAGTATAGGTCTGAATGTCCCCTATAATTAACCAACTCTGTGTAATAGTTGGTGTTCTGTAACTCTTAAACACACACAGAGAACAGAGCAATGGGAAGAAACCCACAAGAAGAGCCAATACCAACTAAGCTACCCAAACATGAAATTTCCTCTGAAGACATAAAAAGCCTTTTGCTTCTACTGTTACAAAAATATATGCCTGCTCATTCATTCTAATCAACCGATTAATTTTTACCTCCATTGCCATTTTATCTCCCTCAGCTAAGAAAGTGTAGATACTCCTACGATCCAATTCTGCTTAACGCTCAGAATCAATGTATCAGGTATTCATTATATAGTCTGTTAATGTGGAGATTGTAACCTAAGCCTGTTGGCAATGTCCATAGTACAGCATACCACTAAGAATGAGAGAGAGAGAGAGTGAGAGAGAGAGAAGAGACAGAGAAAGCGACAGAGAGACAGAGAAGAGACAGAGAGAAGAGACAGAGAGAGACAGAGACAGAGAGAGACCAGAGAGAGACAGAGAGAGAGAGAGAGAGAGAGAGAGAGAGAGAGAGAGAGAGAGAGAGAGAGAGAGAGAAGAGAGAGAAGAGAGAGAGAGAGACAGAGAGACAGAGAGAGAGAAAGAGAGAGAGAAATATGCCCAACACCTTGAAAAAAATTATACTCACATTGTATTTGGAGAGAACATTGCACATTGTATTTGGAGGAACATTGCACATTGTATTTGGAGAGAACATTGCACATTGTTTGGAGAGAACATTGCACATTGGGAGAGAATTGCACTTGTATTTGGAGAGAACATTGCACATTGGGAGAGAAACATTGCAGATTGGGAAAGTAACAGTGCACGTTGGGAGAGAACAGTGCACGTTGGGAGAGAACAGTGCACGTTGGGAGAGAACAGTGCACGTTGGGAGAGTAGTAAAGGAAGCGTGATAGTGTTTCAGTTCATGTAGCCTCTAGCGGGATGTGACGTGACGTGATGACCAGGCTATTTACATGGTAAATGCTACCGTAGTCCTGCTAGGGCTAATTGATGTGTGCAATGTTGGGGACATGATTTAGGATTATATTTATTACCTAGATTAAGGCGAGAGTCAGAGTGAGAGTCAGAGTGAGTGTGAGAGTGAGTGTGAGAGTGAGCGTGAGAGGGGGTGTGAGAGTGAGCGTGAGAGTGAGCGTGAGAGAGGGAGTGGAAAGTCTGTCTCTGTGTGAGAGAGACTATTTCTAACTATGGGACATAAAGCCTTGGTCCTCTATGAGCCATCTAATGCAGCAGGGTATTATATGAGTCTAGGAACAAGGCTAGCTATCAGAAGGGTGAACAAGCTGGGTTCAATCCGTGCAGATCAAAGTCGCTTATCTTATGTAAGACAATGCTGAGACTTGGAAACTAGGGTCCAGAAAAACTCAGGACCATGGTCAAACATACTGTAGAGATTATTAGCCTGAGTTTACCTGGCCTGGTCACAGGGCCTTAGCTAAGTGAGTCACAATCTACATCTAAAGGAACATAAAGTGGAGGGAGAGACAGAATGCCATTTCTAAAGGTGAATAGATCTGACCAACAGGGTAAATATTGTCTGTGATCTATATGGGAATCGATGGAGACCGCAGAAAGAGATTGAGCGCTAACCTTTCCCTGATTGGATCGTTGACGTGTAAACTCTCAGATGGTTATATTGATTACATGTTTGTATAGGAGGTTGAGTATGTTACAAGTTCCCCTCATCTTGACCAACGTTCAGCGTTTAACCAGCCCTGGTTGTATAGCTTCAGAGAGCAGTCGTACAACACCAGGTCTGGACTATATGATGTTAATGTATAGTGTACTGCAACTTTTATTCAGTGTTCATTAATGTCGCTTTAGCTTGCGTTGTTTAGGCCAACTGTTGTTTTAATTGATGAGTGACACTTGAATAGTGAATCTAAACAAATCATGTTTGTTTCCTCCAGGACCTCACAACTCTGGTAGCCAATGGCACGGTCACCAGCAAGCCCCCCGTCACCCTAAGATTGGTCATTCCTGCCAGCCAATGCGGCTCTCTCATCGGGAAGGGCGGCTCCAAGATCAAGGAGATCAGAGAGGTGAGTGTGGCTCTTTCTCACTTGCTTAAACATCTGTCCTCTCCTCCTCTCCTTTATAAACATCTGTCCTCTCCTCCTCTCCTTTATAAACAGCTGTCCTCTTCTCCTCTCCTTTCTAAACATCTGTCCTGTCCTCCTCTCCTTTATAAACATATGTCCTCACTTCCTCTCCTTTATAAACATCTGTCCTCTCCTCCTTTATAAACATCTGTCCTCTCCTCCTCTCCTTTATAAACATCTGTCCTCTCCTCCTTTATAAACATCTGTCCTCTCCTCCTCTCCTTTATAAACAGCTGTCCTCTTCTCCTCTCCTTTCTAAACATCTGTCCTCTACTCCTCTCCTTTATAAACATCTGTCCTCTCCTCCTCTCCTTTAAACAGCTGTCCTCTTCCTCCTCTCCTTTCTAAACATTGTCTCTCTCTCCTTTATAAACATCTGTCCTCACTTCCTCTCCTTTATAAACACTCTGTCTCTCTTCCTCTCTTTATAAACATCTGTCCTCTCCTCCTCTCCTTATAAACATCTGTCCCTCTCCTCCTCTCCTTTATAAACATCTGTCCCTCCTCTCTCTTTCTAAACATCTGTCCTCTCCTCCTCTCCTTTTTAAACAGCTGTCCTCTCCTCCTCTCCTTTATAAACATCGTCCTCATCTCTCCTTATAAACATCTGTCCTCACCTCCTCTCCTTTCTAAACATATGTCCTCTCCTCTCTCCTTTATAAAACTCTGTCCTCTCCTCCTCTCCTTTATAAACATCTGTCCTCTCTCTCTCCTTTATAAACATCTGTCCCTCCCTCTCTCCTTTATAAACATCTGTCCTCTCCTCCTCTCCTTTATAAACAGTGTCCTCTCCTCCTCTCCTTTATAAAACATCTGTCCTCTCCTCCTCTCCCTTTAAATAACATCTGTCCCTCTCCTTCCTCTCCTTTATAAACATCTGTCCTCATCCCTCTCTTCCTTTATAAACATCTGTCCCTCTCCTCCTCTCCTTTATAAACATCTGTCCTCACTTCCTCTCCATTATAAACAGCTGTCCTCTCCTCCTCTCCTTTATAAATATCTGTCCTCTCCTCCCTCTCTTATAAACATCTGTCCTCTCCTCCTCTCTTTAAAACATCTGTCCTCATTCTCCTCTCCTTTATAAACAGCTGTCCTCTCCTCCTCTCCTTTATAAACATCTGTCCTCACTTCCTTTATAAACATCTGTCCTCTCCTCCTCTCCTTTCTAAACATCTGTCCTCTCCTCCTCTCCTTTCTAAACATCTGTCCTCTCCTCCTCTCCTTTCTAAACATCTGTCCTCACTTCCTCTCCTTTCTAAACATCTGTCCTCTCCTCCTCTCCTTTATAACATCTGTCCTCTCCTCCTCTCCTTTCTAAACATCTGTCCTCACTTCCTCTCCTTTATAAACATCTGTCCTCTCCTCCTCTCCTTTATAAACATCTGTCTCTCCTCTCTCTCCTTTATAAACATCTGTCCTCACTTCCTCTCCTTTATAAACATCTGTCCTCTCCTCCTCTCCTTTATAAACAGCTGTCCTCTCCTCCTCTCCTTTATAACATCTGTCCTCTCCTCTCCCTTTATAAACAGCTGTCCTCTCCTCCTCTCCTTTATAAACATCTGTCCTCTCCTACTCTCCTTTATAAACATCTGTCCTCTCCTCCTCTCCTTTATAAACATCTGTCTCACTTCTCTCCTTTATAAACAGCTGTCCTCTCCTCCTCTCCTTTATAAACATCTGTCCTCACTTCCTTTATAAACATCTGTCCTCTCCTCCTCTCCTTTATAAACATCTGTCCTCTCCTCTCCTCCTTCCTTTCTAAACATCTGTCCTCTCCTCCTCTCCTTTCTAAACATCTGTCCTCACTTCCTCTCCTTTCTAAAATCTGTCCTCCTCTCCTCTCCTTTATAAACACTCGTCCTCTCCTCCTCTCCTTTCTAAAACTCTGTCCTCACTTCCTCTCCTTTATAAACATCTGTCCTCTCCTCCTCTCCTTTATAAACATCTGTCCTCTCCTCCTCTCTTTTATAAACATCTGTCCTCACTTCCTCTCCTTTATACCATCTGTCCTCTCCTCCTCTCCTTTATAAACAGCTGTCCTCTCCTCCTCTCCTTTTAAACATCTGTCCTCTCCTCCTCTCCTTTATAAACAGCTGTCTCTCTCCTCCTCTCCTTTATAAACATCTGTCCTCTCCTCCTCTCCTTTATAAACATCTGTCCTCTTCCTCCTCTCCTTTATAAACATCTGTCCTCCTTCCTCTCCTTTATAAACAGCTGTCCTCTTCCCTACTCTCCTTTATAAACATCTGTCCTCACTCTCCTTTATAAAACAGCTGTCCTCTCCTCCTCTCCTTTATAAACATCTGTCCTCTCCTCCTCTCCTTTTAAACAGCTGTCCTCTCCTCCTCTCCTTTATAAACATCTGTCCTCTCCTCCTCTCCTTTATAAACATCTGTCCTCACTTCCTTTATAAACAGGTGTCCTCTCCTCCTCTCCTTTATAAACAGCTGTCCTCTCCTCCTCTCCTTTCTAAACATCTGTCCTGTCCTCCTCTCCTTTCTAAACATCTGTCCTCACTTCCTCTCCTTTATAAACATATGTCCTCTCTTCCTTTCTAAACATCTGAACTGAAACCAATATGTTGGAATAGTTGTTGGAACTAATCTTTCAGCTCTGTGTAATGAAGTAGAGGTGGTTAGAGCGAGTCAGAGGCTGTTTGGAGTCCCATTTATATTCTATACTTTATTATGCATATGTGGTGTACATCAACAAAATGACCATTGATCAATCAATCAACTGTATTTTATAAAGCCTTTTTAGCAGTTTACACAAAGTGCTTAACAGAAACCCAGCCAAACCCCCCAAAAGAGCAAGCAATGCAGAGGCAGAAACACAGTGGCTAGGTAAAACTAGAAGGTAGGAACCTAGGAAGAAACCTAGAGAGGGATCAGGCTCCGAGAAGGTTGGCCAGTCCTCTTCTGGCTCTTTCACACATCATGTTTCCCATTGTCATCTTGAACAGACCACGGGGGCACAAGTACAGGTAGCAGGAGACCTCCTTCCCAACTCCACTGAGAGAGGGGTGACGATATCCGGGACCCAAGACGCCATCATCCAGTGTGTCAAGCTCATCTGCACTGTCATTCTCGAGGTGGTGTACACTTCCTCATCACCCTGATCCCTGACCCCTGACCCCTTTACTACTTGTGAACTTTTATTGACAGATTAGACCGCAGGTCGAAGAAAGCACGGTTGTTTGTTTGTAACGTGCAGATCACTAGATTGCCCCCAAAGGATCCTGGTATTACCAGCCACAGACACCAGACAGATCAATGTATCATAATTGATTTAAGCAAATGTATAAAATTATCAGTATCAAAGTATTTATGTTCAAAAATGAACAAATATAAAAGAGAAACGTAACAGTAATGAATTGATAAGCCTATAATCAATACTCTGTCAGATCTCCAGTAGCACATAAGAAATATTTCCATTTGAAAATAAATACAATCAATCAATGTTTCGAATGTAAAGAGATTTCTACATTTCTAAAATCGATACCCTCTTAATCTTGAGAACTAGCAAGGCCGCAGCGAGAAGACGACTTGAGAGGATGAGCCTGAATGCCCMAAAAAACCCAGAAGAATCTAAGGATTTAACAACTCATTGTTATTCCAGGCACCTTAATCTCTGCTGGAGAACACACTGACCCAATCCAAGCATGCGCTTTCATGTAATTGTGGAATCAAAAGCGTTTCAGAGATAAATTTACTTTGTCTGAATACTGTTTTAGTTTTGTCCTTATCTCGTCATATGAAATCCACCGTATTGATCGTTTTTTGGGTCCCCAGACCTGGATTCAAATACTTTTTGATATCATGTCAAACGCTGTTTCCCCACTAGGTAGTACAGGCAGACTGAAGAAAATGTTCAAAGAATTTAAAACATTTCAAATCATATTTGAACCCATGTCTGTTGGTCCCAACCTTCTGCAACTCATCTGTCCTAAGGCTATACAACCAGGTTTTTATTGTGCTGAGATGTTTAGTAAAAAACCATTCTTGTCTTTATGCTGTTTGCTTTGTCCTCCTGTATCCAGTCACCTCCGAAGGGTGCCACTGTTCCATATCGACCCAGCCCCTCAGGAACAGTCATGATCTCCGGGAACCAGGTGAGAATCACACAATACAACAACACAACACAGTACAACAACACAACAAAACAACACAACAAAACAACACAACACAGTACAACAACACAACAAAACAACACAACAACAAAACAACACAACACAACACAACAACACAACACAACACAAAAATAACTATGCCGTGTAATCAAGACAAAGATGATGTATATATTGCCAACAAGGCCACATAGTGTCATTACAGGTGGACTGTGCACCAACAGGGTGTATGATACAAATAGTAAAACACTAAGCAGAACTCTGAACAGCTGGGACATGTTCTGGGGGGACATGTTCTGGGACATGTTTTGGCGGGACGGGGACATGTTTCTGGGACATGTTCTTGGGGACATGTTTCTGGGACAGGGTTCTGGGACATGTTTCTGGGACATGTTCTGGGACATTTTCTGGGGGGACATGTTCTGGGGGACAATGTTCTGGGACATGTTCTGGGACATGTTCTGGGACATGTTCTGGGGGGACATGTTCTGGGACATGTTCTGGGGGGACATGTTTTGGGGGGACATGTTCGGGACATGTTCTGGGACATGTTCTGGGGACATGTTCTGCTGGGACATGTTCTGGGACCATGTTCTGGGTTGGGACATTGTTATCTGGGACATGTTCGGTGGGACATGTTTTGGGACATGTTCTGGGACATGTTCTGGGGGGACATGTTCTGGGACATGTTCTTCTGGGACATGTTCTGGGACATGTTCTGGGACAGGTGGGACATGTTCTGGGACATGTTCTGCGGGGACATGTTTTGGGGACATGTTCTGGGACATGTTCTGGGACATGTTCTGCGGACATTTCTGGGACCATGTTCTGGACATGTTTCTGGGCGGGGACATGTTCTGGGAACATGTTTGACTGTCGGGACATGTTTTGGGACATGTTCTGGACATGTTCTGGGACATGTTCTGGGGGGACATGTTCTGGGACATGTTCTGGGACATGTTTTGGGACATGTTCTGGGGGAACAAAACATTGAAACTGAGGAGGCAGTACTTGAAATTACTCAACATGAACACTTGTTAGTTCCAATGAATTTCCAACACAACAACACAATAACACAGCACAACAACACAATAATGCAACAACACACAGCACAACAACACAACAATGCAACAACATTGTTGTGTTGTTGTGCTGTGTTATTGTATTATTGTGTTGTTGCATTGTTGTGTTGTTGTGCTGTGTTATTGTGTTATCGTGTTGTTGTGTTGGAAATTCATTGGAACTAACAAGAACATAAATTAAATGAACAAAAAATATTCAATTTTATTCGGAACGGCAAGCCAGACAAAAGTAAAAGGGCCTATTTATTTAATGAATATGAATTCGGAGGGCAGAAATGATTAAATATTAAAGCATTAGACCTGTCACTAAAGGCATCAGTCATACAAAAGTTATACTTAAATCCAAACTGGTTTTCTAGTAAATTGGTAGGAATGTCTCATCCTATGTTCAAGAATGGGCTTTTTCCGTTTATTCAGATTACAMCTGCTCACTTTYGGTTGYTTGAAAAGGAAATAATCTCCAAAATATCTTTATTTTGTAAACAAGCCTTAGAAAGTTGGTTGCAATTTCAGTTTAATCCACCTGAAAAGACAGAACAAATAATACAACAAATACTGTGGTTAAACTCAAATATACTAATTGATTAAAAAAATGTAAAAATTAAAAATACATTTTTAAAAAAGGTATAATTTTAGTGAATGATATAAATAGGACTGGTGGAGTTATGTCACACATGCAGCTAACACAGACATATGGAAATGTCTGCTCTAACCAAAATTACAACCAACTAATTGCAGCATTACCACAAGAATGGAAGAGGCAAGTAGAAGGGGAAAAAAGTAAGGAACTTGTATGTCGGCCCTGTATTAAAGAACATAAATGGTTAAAGAAAAGTGTGATGAATAAAAACATATACCAATTTCAATCAAGGACCAAAAWACTGACAGCTGTGCCATATAAATTGCAAAATAGTTGGGGAGAGATTTTCGATGTACCCATTGCATGGTACATGGTTTATGAATTGATACGCAAAACAACGCCGGATTCAAAACTTCGCATTTTTCAATTTAAATTACTATACAAAATTCTTGCAACCAATAGAATGTTATTATTATGGGGGAAACCATCTTCCCAGCTCTGCAGATTCTGCTGTGAGGAGGCAGAGTCATTAGATCATTTATTTTGGTATTGTCCATATATAGCTCGTTTTTGGTCACAGGTCCAGGAATGGCTGAAGAATTGCAACATTTGCCTAGAACTAACGCTGCAGATAGCAAAACTGGGTGATTTGAAAAGCCATAGTCAATCAATCAATAATATAATAATTATTTTAGCAAAAAAAAAWATTTTTAATTTACAATCTGTAGAAGCTATGAGAATAGAAAGGTTCAGTACTTTTGTGAAGCATCACATCACAGTGGGAAAATATATGGCAAATAGAAATCCAAAGTGGATGGTGTTGAGAGATATATGTGAGGGGTTGAATGGAGCTGAAGGATGGGACTAATAACAAGATAACCAATGTAAAACATACGGGGTCTGTAAAACGTATATAGGTTCAGAAATGTTATGAAATAGCACAGTTAAAAATAGAAATCAAACTGGATGGACATCAGAAATAGAGGAAGGACTAAAAACAAACAAAGTATAACTATTGTAAAATAGATTATATCTGTAAAATGTGTATAAGATGTATAAACTGAAGGTAGAAGCCTAAGTGTTTATTAGTTTACTCCAATTGGGGGGAAGGGTGGTAGGGTTTCCKGGGAATAATAAAGGTATGTTCTTTAAAAGGTATGTATATCTATATAGGTATTTGTATTTATATATGTGTATATGTATGCATATGTGTATGTATATGGATATATATATTTACCCCCAAAAATATATGGGGGATTGGAAATTGGATTGTGGTTAAAAGTTGGGTTAAAAAAAAAGACAAAAAATTCTCTAAATTCCATTGAGTTGATGGACTTTTTTGTGACTCTAATCAGTTTTCCACGTCATCAGAAAGAAAAACTGGATTTTGTTTGTTGAAATTAGGTGGAAACAATGTTGATTCAGTGTGGTGCCCAGTGGACAAAACCACAGAAATATAACCTATTACTTTCTGCATTGCTTCTATGGGTGCTTTCAAGATGGCTGCCAGTCCACCCAATACGGCATCATTGACTTGAAGAGCGAAACTCGCTCTAGTAATTATATTTCTATGCCCAGGACCACATCACAACAGCTACCTGAAACCCCTCACCTTCAACACCTGGGTACAATGTGGATTTCAAATATTTAAAAGTACATGAGGTGCAATTAGCAGTCCGCGGTGAAGTTGTCTCCTATGTACAGATCTAGGATCAGCTTCTCCTTCCCTAGCCTAACCTCAACCATTAGTGGGGAAATCCCAAACTGACCCAAGAGCTTCACCAAACACCGCAAATTAGCCCCGGGAATGGAATAGTCTCAAACCCAAGTATTTCAAAATATTTAACATGTTGACCACAAGTCTGCCATCATTCACTGTGGATATTTGACATGTTAACATGTTGACCACAAGTCTGCCATCATTCACTGTGGATATTTGACATGTTAATATGTTGACCACAAGTCTGCCATCATTCACTGTGGTTCAGCTGTGCTCCATATAGTCTGGTTCATATGATCTAGTGTGAGTCTACTGTCTAGCCACAAA
Source organism: Salvelinus sp. IW2-2015 (assembly GCF_002910315.2). Classification (NCBI taxonomy): domain Eukaryota; kingdom Metazoa; phylum Chordata; class Actinopteri; order Salmoniformes; family Salmonidae; genus Salvelinus; species Salvelinus sp. IW2-2015. Next base: position 916 of record NW_019946436.1, on the reverse strand, counting down.
CAAGAACCAACACACACACAAACGCACACACACACACACACAAACACACACACATACACACACACATACACACACACATACACACACACACACACACACACACACACACAGACACAAACAAACACGCACATACACACACACACACAAACACAAATACAGACGAACACACCACACATACACACATACACAAACTCACGCACGCACGCACGCACGCGCACACACACAACACACACACACACACACACACACACACAAACTCACGCACACACACACACACACACACACACACACACGGCACACACACACACACACACAGACAAACACACACACACCACACACACAAACTCAACGCACACACACACACACACACAGACAAACACACATACACACATCACACACACACACACAAACTCACGCACACACACAAACACACATATACACACATGACACACATAACACACACCACACACACATACACAAACACACACACCACACCACACACACACACCACACATACATAAATACACACAACACACACACACAAAGCACGGTTGCATGCAGGATGCGATAATATCCAGGTAGGGTGCCATTTTCTCTACCTGATGTCAGATCTCTGTAATGATATGGATGAGGAATATGATCAGTTTGAGGCAATTAGAATTGAAGGCAGTACATTCAGGAAGTAGTTAAAGGTATTCACCTTTGAAATTAATATCTTTAACTTTTCACTTTATTAAGAGGTCATGGAAAAGAAATGCCTTTTTTCAATTATTGAATTAGAAATTTCAGTTTACTTCCTGAATTGATTGCCTTCAATTCTAATTGAAACCACCCTATGGTAGTGGTGGTTCTAACCCTGAATAGTGGTGGTCTAACCCTGATGTAGTGGTGTCTAACCCTGATGTATGTGCGTTGG
>NW_019946435.1:8973-30973 GCF_002910315.2 Salvelinus sp. IW2-2015 | reverse complement strand
GGAGAGGGACAGGGGGTAAGAAGGCACAAAAGAGATGAAGAGATCCATTGTGATCTTTGGGGATTCCTTAGAAGTCCCTTTCACTGCTGTTAAGAATCTCCACTGTTTTCAACTATGACGACCTGGCGGATAATAACACATTATCCACATTATCACCTACCACATTATACAATCCTATTTCACCTGAATAAAGTCGGCCATAAGAATGCTGTCATAATGGGAACAAGGACAGAGAGTACTGCCACTAGGCTGCCTCTGTCCAACAAAGCTGTGGGAACTAACAGCACTGAAGATGAGGAGAACACGTCTCTTGGGAGGAGGAAGACAGCAGTCAACTGTAAAAGATCCTATCATTTGGCAGAGCATGACCCTTCACTCAGACAGCTCCATGTTGGCGGCAGGTAGCCTAGTGGTTAGAGCGTTGGGCCAGTAACCGAAAGGTTGCTAGATCGAATCCCCGAGCTGACAAGGTAAGAATCTGTCGTACTGCCCCTGAACAAGGCAGTTAACCCCCTAGGCCGTCAGTGTAAATAAGAATTTGTTCTTAACTGACTTGCCTAGTTAAATAAAGGTTAAATAAATACAAACGTGATAATGAGAGAAAAGGTGTTGCCTACATCTTAACAAGATTCGTAGAGATCACACACAAAATGCTGCACACACACTATTCAAGCTTCTGCACTGTAAAGAGCATCACTCATAAGAAAGTGATCCTGTCCGAATCCAAAACAACAAAAAACAGCCAAGGTGTTTCCAACAGCAGCTAGACAGAGGTGAAAGAGGGAAACAGCATATAAAAAGACAGCTCTACCAGACTGCTGCCTGCAATTACTGGGCCATTCAATCTGGAACAAGACAACTAGGCCAACTAGTAAAAAAAAAGGACACGATTATAGTCTCTGAAATGTCACACCATTTTCTGAAACATAAAACCATGTCATTTGGATGAGGACTTTTGGGCATGCTATTGTCCTCTGATCTGAAACAGTTGTAGACTCCAGAGAAATGAGGGCAGAGAGATCCGAGGAGTCAGTCATGGTCCTCAAACCACACTACACCAGCTCTAGCTAGGACTGGGATGATACGGACTGCTCCAGCTATTTACTTCTGTCTCATCTCAATACTGCCCTGTCAGTTGAACAGTGTGGGGGTTCTTATCTCGGAGGTTCTGTATGAGAGCCAACAAGCCTGGCGCGGAAGAGAGARACCATAGCATCCTTAAGAGGTATAATAACAAGACTTTTCACCTGAGAGAAGGGAATGCCAGAGAGAGAGAGACGGCAGAGGAGGATGATCAAATTATATAGATCAAGAGAGTCTGAGAAGAGTGAGAATAAATTAACAAGAGATAGGAAAAGAAGGGGACCAGTATTATCCCCATGCAGGTCAATGGGAGAGATGGAACTCTCCTAACCCAGTCATGACCCCAGTCATACAAGGAAGGAGAAGCAGACAGACACCTTAAGGCAGGGGTCCCCAATTACATTCAGCTGTGGGCCGAGTTTTCCTTGAGCGGATGGTCGGAACWTAGCTATAAATAATTTGACTGTAAGAATCCCAAACAGATACAGTGCCTTCAGAAAGCAGTCATGCCCCTTGACTTATTTCACATGTTGTTGTGTTACAGCCTGAATTCAAAATGGATTCACATGTATTTTTATTCTCACCCATCTAGTCAATAATGACAACCCTATAATGGCAAAGTACAAACATGTTTTTAGACATTTTTTGCAAATGTATTGAAAATGAAATACAGAAATATCTAATTTCCATAAGTATTCACACCCCTGAGTCAATACCTTGTAGAAGCAGCGATTACAGCTCTGAGTCTTTCTGGGTAAATCTCTAAGAGATTATTGTGGAACATTTTCCCATGATTCTTTTCAAAATTCTTCAAGCTCTGTCAAATTGGTTGTTGATCATTGCTAGACGACCATTTTCAGTTTGACATATATTATCAAGTAGATTTAAGTCAAAACGGAAACTCGGCCACTCAGGAACATTACTGTCTTCTTGGCTCCAGTGTAGATTTGGCCTTGGTTACTGTCTAGGTTACTGTCCTGCTGAAAGATGAATTCGTATCCCAGTGTCTGGTGGAAAGCAGACTGAACCAGGTTTTCCTCTAGGATTTTGCCTGTGCTTAGCTCCATTCCATTTATTTTTTTATCCTGAAAAACTCTCCAGTCCTTAACAATTACAAGCAAACCCATTACATGATGCAGCCACCACTATGCTTGAAAATATGGAGTGGTACTCTGTGATGGATTTGCTACAAAAAAAACACTTTGTATTCAGTACGAAAAGTGAATTGCTTTGCCACATTTTTTACGGTATTACTTTAGTTCCTTGTTGCAAACAGGATGCATGTTTTGTAATATGTTTATTCTGTACAGGCTTTCTTCTTTTCACTCTGTCATTTAGGTTAGTATTGTGGAATAACTACACGGTTGTTGACCCATCCTCAGGTTTCTCCTATCACAGCCATTAAACTCTGTAACTGTTTTAAAGTTATCATTGACCTCGTGGTGAAATCCCTGAGACGTTTCCTTCCTCTCCGGCAACTGAGTTAGTAAGGGCGCATGTATCTTTGTTGTGTATTGGTACACCATCAAAAGTGTAATTAATAACTTCACCATGCTCAAAGGGTTTTAAGAAACGTTCACTCCTGAATTTATTTATGCTTGGCATAACAAATGGGTAGAATCACTACTGACATTTCAGCTTTTCATTTTTAATGAATTAGTAAACATTTCTAAAAACATAATTCCCCTTTGAAATTATGGGGTACTGTATGTAGACCAGTGACAAAATAAATCTAAATTGAATCCATTTTAAATTCAGGTTGTGGAAAAAAATGTGGAAAAAATCTGAAGGCACTGTATGTATGCATGTATGTAAACTCAGCAAAAAAAGAAACGTCCTCTCACTGTCAACTGCATTTATTTTCAGCAAACTTAACATGTGTAAATATTTGTATGAACATAAGACTCAACAACTGAGACATAAACTGAACAAGTTCCACAGACATGTGACTAACAGAAATGGGATATGGTCCCTGAACCAAGGGTGGTCAAATCAGAAGTACAGTAGTATCTGGTGTGGCCACCAGCTGGCATGTAAGTTACTGCAGTGCATCTCCTCCTCATGAGCATGCCCAGATTTAGCCATTCTTGCTGTGGATGTTACCCATCCTCCACCAAGGCACCTGCAAGTCCGACATTTCTGGGGGAATGGCCCTAACCTCCACCCTCCGATCCAACAGGTCCCAGATGCTCAATGGGATTGAGATCCGGGGCTCTTCGCTGGCCAGTGGCAGAACACTGACATCCTGTCTTGAGCGGAAATCATGCACAGAGACAAGCAATATGGCTGGTGGCATTGTCATGCTGGAGGTCATGTCAGGATGAGTCCGCAGGAAGGGACCATATGAGGGAGGAGGATGTCTTCCCTGTAACGATCAGCGTGAGATTGCTGAATGGACAACAAGCTCAGTCCGATATGTGTGAAAGCCGCCCCAGAATGATGGACCCCGCCCCCATCGACTCCAAACGATCCCACTCCAGAGTATACGGCCTCGTTGTAACGCTCATTCCTTCAACATAAACGCGAATCCGACCATTGACCCTGGTGAGACAAAACTGGCGACGTGCTCAGTGAAGAGCACTTTTTGCCAGTCCTGTCTGGTCAGCGACGGTGGAATGTGCCCATAGCGATGTTGTGCCGGTGATGTCTGTGAGAGACCTGCTTAACACCAGCTTCAAGCCCTCAGTCCAGCCTCTCTCAGCCTATTGGCGGACAGTCTGAGCACTGATGGGGGAATTGTACATTCCTGGTGTAATCGGGCATTGTTGTTGCCATCTTGTACCTGTCCCGCAGTGTGATGTTTGAATGTCCGTGCATGTGTTGTTACACGTCGGTCTGCCACCTGGCGGAAGCATCACTGTGGCCCTGTAGGCTGTTTTGGCTCTCACAGTACGGACATTGCAATTTATACCCTGGCCATTTGCAGTCCTATATGCTCTTGCAGCATGCCTAAGGCACATTCACGCAGATGAGACAGGGACCCTGGGCATCTTTCTTTGTGTTTTTCACAGAGTCAGTAGAAAGGCCTCTTTAGTGTCCAAAGTTGACATAACTGTGACCTTAATTGCCTACCCGTCTGTAAAAGCTGTTAGTTTCTTACACCGTTCCACAGGTGCAATTCATTAATTGTTATGGTCATGGGAACAGTGTTTAAACCCTTCCAATGATGATCTGTGAAGTTATGGATTTCACGAAATTATCTTATGAAAGCAGGTCCATGAAGGGTACGTGAAGGGTAAAAAGGGTACGTTCTTTTGTAAATGTTACAGTTGAAGTCGGAAGTTATACTACACTTAGCCAAATACATTAAACTCTAGTTTCACAATTCCTGACAATTTATAGGTAAAAAATCCCTGTCTTATAGGTCAGTTAGGAATAGCACTTCATTTTAAGAATGTGAAATGTCCGAATAATAGTGAGAGAATTATTTAATTCAGCGTTTTATTTCTCATTCACATTCTCAGGTGGGTCAGACGTTTAAATACACTCAATTAGTATATTGGTAGCATGCCTTTAAATTTTAACTTGGGTCAAATGTTTGGGTAGCCTTCCAAAGCTTCCACAATAAGTTGGCTGAATTTTGTCCATTCCTCCTGACAGACTGTGTAACTGAGTCTGGTTGTAGCCTCCCTGCTCCGACATGCTTTGCAGTTCTGCCCACATTTTCTATCTATGGGATTGAGGTCAGACTTGTGATCGGCACTCCAATATCTTGACTTTGGTTTTAAGCCATTTTGCTACAACTTTGGAAGTATGCTTGGGTCGATTGTCTATTTAGAAGACCATTTCGACCAAGTTAACTTCCTGACTGACGTCTTGAGATGTTGCTCAATATATCCACATTTTTCCACCCTGAATGCCATCTATTTTGTGAAGTGCACACGTCTCCTGCACAAAGCACACCCACAATGATGCTGCCACCCCCTGTTTCACGTTGGGATGGTGTTTCGACTTGCAAGCCTCCCCTTTTTTCCCCAAACATAACGATGGTCATTATGGCAAAACAGTTCTACTTTTTTTCATCAGACCAGGACATTCTCCAGAAAGATGATCCTTTGTCGTTTAGTGTGCATTGCAACCGTAGTCTGCTTTTTTATTTGGTTTGGAGCAGTGCTCCTTCTTGCTGAGCGCCTTTCAGGGTTGTGTCGATATAGGCACTCTTTACTGTGATATAGATACTTTTGTACCCGTCTCCTCGCATCTTCGCACGGTCCTTTGCTGTTGTTCTGGGATTGACTTATTTGCACTTTCGCACCAAAGTCCGTCATCTCTAAGAGAAGGAACGCATCTCCTTCCTGAGCGTGATGATGGCTGCGTGGTCCCATGGTGTTTTATACTTGCGACTATTGTTTGTACAGTATGAACGTGGTACTTCATGCGTTGGAAATTGCTCCCAAGATGAACAAGACTTTGGAGGCTACAATTATTTTCCGAGGTCTTGGCTGATTTCTTTGATTTTCCCATGATGTAAGCAAAGAGGCACTGGGTTTTGAGGGTAGGCGAAATACCACACCTCAATTGACTCAAATGATTAGCTTATTAGTCAATTAGCCTATCAGAAGCTTCTAAAGCCATGACATAATTCCTGAATTTTCCAAGCTGTTTAAAGGCACAGTCAACTTAGGTGTTGTAAACTTCGACCCACTGGAATTGTGAGTGACTTATAGTGAAATAATCTTTCTTTAAACAATTGTTGAGAAAAATTACTTGTCAAGCACTTAGTAAGATGTCCTAACCGACTTGCCAAAACTATGTTTGTTTAACAAAGACTTGTGGAGTGGTTGAAAAACAGGTTTTAATGACTCCAACTAAGTGTATGTACACTTCCGACTTAACTGTATGTATAACAGTGGGAGAACAAGTATTTGATACACTGCCGATTTTGCAGGTTTCCTACTTACAAAGCATGTAGAGGTCTGTAATTTTATATAGGTACACTTCAACTGTGAGAGACAGAATCTAAACAAAAATCCAGAAAATCACATTGTATGATTTTTAAGTAATAATTTGCATTTTTATTGCATGCATAAGTATTTGATCACCTACCAACGCCATTAGAATTCCGGCTCTCACAGACCTTGTAGTTTTTTTTAAGACCCTCCTGTTCTCCACTCATTACCTGTATTAATGCACCGTTTGAACTCGTTACCTGTATAAAAGACACCTGTCCACACACTCATCAAACAACTCCAACCTCTCCACAATGGCCAAGCAGAGAGCTGTGTAAGGACACCAGGATAAAATTGTGACCTGCACAAGGCTGGATGGGCTACAGGACATAGCAAGCAGCTGGTGAAGAAGAGCACAACTGTTGGCGCAATTATTAGAGAAATAGGAAGAAGTTCAAGATGACGGTCAATCACCCTGCGGTCTGGGGCTCCATGCAAGATCTCACTCGTGGGCACAGTGATCATGAGAAAGTGAGGGTCCGCCAGATACAAGGGCAGACCTGGTCAATGACCTGAAGAGAGCTGGGACCACAGTCTCAAAGAAAACCATTAGTAACACACTACGCCATCATGCATTAAAACTCCTGCAGCGCAGCGCAAGGTCCCCCTGCTCAAGCCAGCGCATGTCCAGGCCGTCTGAATTTTGCCAATGACCATCTGGATGATCCCGAGGAGGAATGGGAAGAAGGTCATGTGGTCTGATGAGACAAAAATAGAGCTTTTTGGTCTAAACTCCACTCGCCGTGTTTGGAGAAGAAAGGATGAGTACAACCCCAAGAACACCATCCAACGTGAAGCATGAGTGGAAACATTATTCTTTGGGGATGCTTTTCTGCAAAGGACAGGAACTGCATCGTATTGAGGGATGATGGATGGGCATGTATCGCGAGATCTTGCAACAACTCCTTCCCTCAGTCGAGCATTGAAGATGGCTGGGTCTTCCAGCATGACAACGACCCGAAACACCACAGCAGGGCAACTAAGAGTGCTCCGTAAGAAGCATCTCAAGGTCCTGGATGGCCTAGCCAGTCTCCAGACCTGAACCAATAGAAAATTTGGAGGAGCTGAAAGTCCGTATTGCCCAGCAAGAGCCCCGAAACCTGAAGATCTGGAGAAGTCTGTACGAGGATGGGCCAAAATCCCTGCTGCAGTGTGTGCAACTGGTCAAGAACTACAGGAAACGTATGATCTCTGTAATTGCAAACCAGGTTTCTTACAAATATTAGTTCTGCTTTTCTGATTATAAATACTTATTCATGCAATAAAATGCAAATTAATTACTTAAAATCATCAATGTGATTTTCTTGCGATTTTTGTTTAGATTCCGTCTCTCACAGTTGAGTGTACTATGTAAAAATACAGACCTCGTAACTCTTTGTAAGTAGGCACTGCAAAATCAGGCAGTTGTATAATATTGTTCTCCTGTGTGTGTATATAATATATATAATATCACACACACACAGTGCCTTCAGCTATGTGACCAAGAAGGAGAGTAATGAGTGCTGCATCAGATGCCTGGCCTCCACAATCACCCGACCTCAATTGAGATGGTTTGAGATGAGTTGGACAGCAGAGAAGGAAAAGCAGTCAACAAGTGCTCAGCATATGTGGGATCAAGACTGTTGGAAAAGCATTCCAGGTGAAGCTGGCTGAGAGAATGCCAAGAGCGTGCAAAGCTGTCAAGGTAAAGGGTGGTTACCTTGAAAAATCTCAAATAAAAATATATTTTGATTTGTTTAACACTTTTTTGGTTAGTACATGAGATTCCATATGTGTTATTTCAGTTTTGATGTCTTCACTATTATTCTACAATGTAGAAAATAGTCAAAATAAAGGAAAACCCTGGAATGAGTAGGTGTGTCCAAACTCGACTGGTACGGTATATATATTTATTTATTTATTTTAAATAAAATCACTGGTGGGCCGCCTATTGGAGAACCCTGYTCTGAAGGGTAATGACATGATGAAGTGTCTCACACACAACCGCTCTCTTTCACTCACYCACCATTCGTCCATCTTCTCCCTCTCYTACTCTTCCCCATCTCTTTCTCTCTGCCAATCCCACATGGAATGAGTCTTTAAGCAACAACGTAGTAGATATTGTAGTGAATGTGTGTGTCGGTGACAAATCTGTCAATGTGCCCTTGAGCAAGGCACTTAACCCTAATTGCTCCTGTAAGTCGTCCTGGATAAGAGCGTCTGCTAAATGACTCAAATGTCAAATGTAATATAAGGGAATAACATGTGTCCTCACTGTGTCCAGCCCATTGGCCAATGAAAAAAATACCTTCCTAATTTTCATTCTCTGGTCCCTTGAATCATGCCAATGAACTCATGCCCCCTTGACAAATGAGTGGAGCTCCCCTGGCCTGCTCTAAGGTATCTGTAGTGGGGGTTCACTTAATAATGCAGCATCATGGTCTCTATTACAGAGAGCCTCTACAGTAATACAGTGGTTTTACAGAGCTCTAGAGTAGGCTTTGGGCTGCAGGCTCTACAGTAATCCAGTGGTTTTACAGAGCTCTAGAGTATGCTTTGGGCTGCAGGCTCTACAGTAATATAGTGGTTTTACAGAGCTCTAGAGTAGGCTTTGGGGTTGCATGGCTCTAAGTAATACAGTGGTTTTAGAGATCTCTAGAGTATGCTTTTGGGCTTGTCTAGGCTCCGTAGCTAATCGTTGGATTTGTACAGAGCTCTAGAGTAGGCTTTGGGTCTGCAGGCTCTACAGTAATATAGATAGTGGGTTTTAAACAGAAGCTTAGAGGGGTAGGCTTTATGGGCTGAGGTCTCTAACATGTATATAGTGGTTTTTACGACATAGAGCATGCCTGACACGTAATACAGTGGTTTTACACCGAGCAGAGCTTGTTGGGTTGCTAGGGCTCTACAGTAAACAGTGGTTAAAACCAGGCTCTAGAGAGGAGGCTTGTTGGTTGCAGCTCTAAGTGAAACAGTGTAAGATCATAATATGCTTGGGTGGTGGCTCTCACGTAACCATTGTTCAGTGCTCTATAGTAGGCTTTGGGCTGCAGGTCTACAGTAATTAGTGGTTTTACAGAGCTCTAGAGTAGGCTTTGGGCTGCAGGCTCTACAGTAATTATAGTGAGGGTTTTAACAGAGCTCTAGAGTAGGCTTTGGGCTGCAGGCTCTACAGTAATACAGTGGTTTTACAGAGCTCTAGAGTTAGGCTTTGGCTGCAGGCTCTACAGTATATCACAGTGGTTTTTACAGGAGTCTAGAGTAGGCTTTGGGCTTGCAGGCTCTAACAGTAATATCGTGGTTTTACAGAGCTCTAGAGTAGGCTTTGGGTCTGGAGGCTCTAAATACATAGTGGTTTTACAGAGCTTCTAGAGTACGCGGCTTTGGGTGTGGAGGCTCTACAGTAATACAGTGGTTTTACAGAGCTCTAGGGCTTTGGGTTGCAGCGCTTACAGTAATACAGTGGTTTTTAGCAGGTTTGGGTGCAGTCTAGACGTAAATACGGTGGTTTTACGGCTTCTAGGAGTTTGGGCAGGTCTACACAGTAATACAGTGGTTTTAACAGAGCAGGCTTTGGGTTGCAGGCTCTACAGTAATACAGTGGTTTTACAGAGCTCTAGAGTAGGCTTTGGGTTGCAGGCTTTACAACAGTAATACAGTGGTTTTACACAGAGCTTTAGAGTAGCTTTGGGTTGCAGGCTCTACAGTAATACAGTGGTTTACAGAGCTCTAGAGTAGGCCTTTGGGTTGCAGCTTTTACAGTAAATTACACGTGGTTTTAGAGGCAGGCTTGGGTTGCAGGCTCTACAGTAATAAGTGGTTTTACAGAGCCTCTAGAGTAGGCTTTGGGTGTTTGCAGGCTCTACAGTAATACAGTGGTTTTACAGAGCTGCTAGAGTAGGCTTTGGGTTGCAGGCTCTACAGTATACAGTGGTTTTACAGAGCAGGCTTTGGGCTGCAAGGCTCTACAGTAATACAGTGGTTTTACAGAGCCTCTAGAGTAGGCTTTGGGTTGCAGGCTCTACAGTAATACAGTGGTTTTACAAGAGCAGGCTTTGGGCTGCAGGCTCGTACATGTAAATAAATCAAATAAAAGGGGTTTCTAAAGATGTTTTATTTTTTTTATCTCGAGAGAAAAAGCAACCAACTAAACAAGCAAGAAATACCAGTAGGCAAGAAAGAAAGAACGAGAAAGAAAGAAAAAAGGAAAAGAAAGAAGATTCTCTCTGCAATGGCCGCCTGGCTCACTGCAGCTATCGCAAAATGGAGACGCAGAGAGCCAGGGAGAGTGAAATGGAGGAGAGAACGAGAGCACAAAGGGAGTTCAGCGGGAGCAGAGGAGGAGAGAGGGGAGGGCTGGGGGAGCAAGAGACTCATTAGTTTGTCTCTCATCTTTCTGCCTCTCTCGCTCTCTCACCTTGACCCACATTCACTGTCTGTTGGCACACACACACACACACACACACACACATTTCTCCAGCTGAGGTTATTATACCCTAATGACATAAGAGGCTACAGAACGTTATCATTTCACTACAGAGAACACATTACTGTGACTAGCAGAATCGGTATGTGTGTGTGAGATAAAGACTGGGTTCAAGAGCACTGCATATCCAGGGCTCTCTGCAGCCTGGTCATGAAGTCAGCCTATGAAGTCAGATGTTTGTTTGGCCAAAGGTGTTTGGTTTACCTCGAGATGCTACTGGGGGAAAGTGACATTCCCAGGTTGTCAATGTGCTAACTGTCCAGACATAGAACCTAGGTTCTGACTTCTCTTCATCTCAACTTTAGACTGCATTAGCCCATTGAGCTAAAGCCTAAACATCCTGACATTAGTCTTCAGGTCCCAGGCAGCCAATGTTCATCATCCATGAGGGTAGTTTACCRGACCACTGCTGATACAATGGTAATGGGGTAATCTGGTAATCTGGGGGTTAGAAGGGGTAGTTTAATCTACGGTGCTACAGGGAAACCCTTAATCCCACACGAGACTATGAGGGCAGATGACGTGAACAACACACACACACACACCCTTAATCTGAGTGTGAGCCGGCTTTCTCCGCCAGAAAATCTCAGGAGCATGATATAGGCTAGGCAGACAATGACGTAAAATGTGTATGTGTGTGTTAGTGTGTGTGTGTAACTGTACTTTATTGATCCCCTGAGGGTAGGCCCACATTAAATGTGTCACCAGCAGTAGTAGTGTTGGAGAATAATGTGCTAGAAAACCAAACCAGACAAGCACCGGCTGGAGAGATTTTAGCAGCATCATCATGTTAGCTTTAGATGCAACGCTACCGTGCTGAAACATACTTGACTGTGTGCTTTCAATGCCTTTAGATACTATTTAATGTTACACTAGTATAGCCAACTGGGTGTTGAACCAAGTAGCCAACAAGTACACCAGTCTGCTAGGTCTCAGGTGATGTTAAACAACCACGCGCAACGCTGGACAGGAATGCTTCAGAGCATTTTCAGCCCCACATTCTCTCTCTCCATCTGATGCTACAGGTCATCTAGCCAACCCGCTAAACTCCGCTAGCCAACCCGCTAAACATCCGTAAGCCAACCCGCTAAACATCCGCTAGCCAACCCCTGAAACATCCGCTAACCAACCCGCTAAACATCCGCAGCCAACCCGCTAAACATCCGCTAGCCAACCCGCTAAACATCCGCTAACCAACCCGCTAAACATCCCGCTAGCCAACCGCTAAACAGCCGCTAGCCACGCCGCTAAAGCATCCCGCTACACGCAAACATCCGCTAGCCAACCCGCTAAACATCCGCTAGCCAACCCGCTAAACATCGCAGCCAACCCGCTAACATCCGCTAGCCAAACCCGCTAAACAGCCGCTAGCCGAATCCCGCTAAACATCCGCTAGCACCGCTGATCCGCTAGCCAACCGCTAAACATCCGCTAGCCAACCCGCTAAACATCCGCTAGCCAACCCGCTGAACATCCGCTAGCCAACCCGCTAAACCTCCGCTAGCCAACCCGCTAAACATCCGCTAACCAACCCGCTGACATCCGCTAGCCAACCCGCTAAATCCTCTGCCCCCGCTGAATCCGCTAACCAACGCCGCTAACATCCAGCTAGCAACCGCTGAACATCCGCTACCAACCCGCTAAACATCCGCTAGCCAACCGCTGAACATCCGCTAGCCATACCCGCTAAACATCCTCTAGCCAACCCGCTGAACATCCGCTAACCAACCCCGCTAAACATCCGCTAGCCAACCCGCTAAACATCGCTAGCCAACCCCGCTAACATCGCTAGCCACCGCTAACATCCGCTAGCCAACCCGCTAACATCCGCTAGCCAACCCGTAAACATCCGCTAGCCAACCCGCTGAACACTCCGCTAGCCAACCCGCTAACATCCCGCTAGCCAACCCGCTAAACATCCGCTAGCCAACCCGCTGAACATCCGTAGCCAACCCGCTGAACATCCGCTAGCCAACCCGCTGAAACATGCCGCTAGCCACCCGCTAACATCCGCTAGCAACCCGCTAAACATCCGCTAACTAGCTGATTACACCACAAACGCTAGCTAAACTAGGCTACGTACACACAGCACAACTATACCCACAGCTTACTATGCAACACAACCAGTATAGCTAACTACAGATTTGTCTAATGCCAATTCGAAGCTATAAAGTTGTTATTTTCACTGCGAGTGGTCCTGACAGCTTCCCTGTATACATACATTTGCTTTAGCTAGCTTCAATGATCTTCTCATTACTCTAAAGAGACGTTGATAGGCGTATTCTTTCAGGTGAAACACGCTGATTAATGTCACTCCCTAAACTGAAATGTAATACTTCTTCACAACACTTCACAAACACAGTTCCTAATCTGGATTCAGCTTGGATTCAATAACAATGTCACGGCTGAGTGTGCTGAAGTCAAGGAAAACGCCCCGGAGCTGTATAATGGCAACATGTTACAGTATAATTTATGGTGTAATTGGCCTGATCATAAAATACTAATTCAGTTACAAATCAAAACTGGTTCATTCGCACAAATCAACTAGCTATTACAACTGAATAACTTACTACATTTACATTTAAGTCATTTAGCAGACGCTCTTATCCAGAGCGACTTACAAATTGGAAAGTTCATACATATTCATCCTGGTCCCCCCGTGGGGAATGAACCCACAACCCTGGCGTTGCAAGCGCCATGCTCTACCAACTGAGCCACACGGGACCACTAGAAATATACTAGTCATTACACAGGCCCACACCCCCAAAGTTTTTAGTAAAAAATATATATATAATAATGTAGGATTTTAGCTTTGGGTCAAAAAAAAGACCAAAATCACAAGGAAATCAGTTAAAATGAGTTTAACTTAGAAAATCTGTTCCCAGATTTGAACTCTGTGTTGTTGTTTGTGTCGCACTGCTTTGCTTTATCTTGGCCAGGTCGCAGTTGTAAATGAGAACTTGTTCTCAACTGGCCTACCTTGTTAAATAAAGGTGAAATACATTTTTWAAAAGTATTCCCACGAATAACAAAAAGAGACATGTCTCGTGTCTTAATGTAAGAGCGTCTGCTAAATGACTTAAATGTAAATGTTAATGTAACCAAGATATGAAATTACTGTTATTTTAAAATACAAGCACTTTTTGGGCTGAGTTGTGGTCAATTTGCAGTGTTCAAATGATTAGAATGATGTTCCGGTACCTCGACCATCCTCTGACAAAAACCGCTCTGTGGATGAATCTAGTTGCCAACCCCTGTTTTAATGTAGACTCTGCCTGACCTACTGCTGCATAACAGTCTGGTCTGGATTACTGGACTGGGGCCACGGCAGGATGACCGGATGTCATTGTTTTCAATGAGAGAGCGACGGTAACTTCCGCCAATTTCCACTGACGTTCCTTACAGAACAGCCACTCCAGTGTTTCCCCTGCCTTTGAATAGGTATGGAGGGCTCCCCACCTAGCTCTTCCCCTGGTCTAAACAAATTKAAATATTTTGCTCAAGGTCCTACATGTGGCCTAGCAAAATGCCACGATTACACCAGGCACTACCTCTAACGGTCAAACTAYCAGACACCATCCAGTTTCTATGGGTGCTGCAGACAAGAATACATTCTACAACGTAATGGTCGGCGACTATGATCTTGGCGACCAAGTTTATGCAAATTAGCAGATAGTATTAGCAGTAGTAAAGGAATAAAAGACATATGAAAAACGATTTAATGCTGTCTGAAGCGGTAACGTTGCCTTTTAATCCATGACTGGAGTCTCCAGTTAACTTGTGTARACAGCAGCTTGCTAGTGTTTCATGACTGGTTCACGTTCAGTGAAAACATTATTAGCCTAGAAACCAATACTATTTTCAACAGATGTTTTTGGATAACATTGTTAGGCTATTAGGAAAGCTATTTCAGGGAATTTCTACTCCATGTTCTTCAAAAACCATGATCCCCCCCCTAAATCACTCTACATTACATTTGAGTAATTTAGCAGACAGTCTTATCCACACAATCAAGGCTTGACATCAAACTTTTTTTTTAGCTGAAAATATATGACACAATCTGTGCATTCAACTAGAGTACGTAAAACAACGACGTCATGAGCCGAATCAGTCCTGGTGAAAGTGATGGCAATACAAGTCAATACAAGTCATCACAAGTCATTACAAGTCCAACAGGTAAGAAGGGTGGCAAGGTGGTAGAGGAGGACCGGTGCTGTCTGAAGAGATAGACTTTCAGACTGTTGCAGATGGTCAGCATCTGTGCTGTAGAACTATTGCTAAAATGTTAGGTGTGTAGACTTGTATCCCAGCCCCTGACTCAACAAAGTCAATAGCTAGGCTGCTCAGAGAAGTAATGTATGTATACCCCATTGCATTGAAACGTTTCCCATTTCAAGTTGATTTGCCATATGTAATAGGTTAGTCATACACTGGAAATCTTACCAAGTCACACTACTCAACCAAGAACTGTGTCAACAGCCCTGCCAAGTGAAGATCATATCATTGCCTGCAGTGTGTGGTGTTTTATGGCTGTGTACTAAATATTGCCAGTCTATGTTGTATGTTCTACGCAAAAGGAGACAAGGAACATTACAATGTGGGACAATAAAGTTGTGTTGTATCTCTAGCACCAGTTGTAGTTTACAGTCAGTGTAGTTAGTTGGTCTTCCAGGATGCATAGCCTACAGTAGGCTGTTAGTTCAGTCTGCTGGTGGAAAGTCACATGGCTCCGCTTGTTGCATAACCACTTTGTTGACAATCCGTGATTGATCACTAGGACACAAGCTGGCTGTATAATCCTTTACCCTAAACATCAGACTCTAGACTCTATACAAAGAACAGTGAAGCTGGGTGTTTAACACAATCTTCAAAGAGTTAGGCTTAAAGTAGCCAGCTAGCTAACTTGGCCAAATATTCTCAAACTCCATATTTCCTAGTTCATTAATAAAGAAAGATGTATGTGGATTTGAAATGGTATAAGTGAACAGATATCCTCATAACCCATAAGTGACTTCTGACAGAAGAATGGATCCTTGGGAGAGTGAGGTCTGGAGTGGGGAGCATGGAGACTGTACCCAGGGTTGGATTTGGAACCCATCCCCCTCACACATTTCCCCGCTAAATTTCGTTTAGCAGAGAAAGGGGCGGAGTGGGTTAGCAAACTAGCTAGCTTCACTTACAAAAAAGAATCTACTAGTCAAAATATTGGAATTTGTCAAGAATGCCAACGTTGAACTTCGGTACAATAAGTAACATGTCAAAACAATGGGTGGGAAAACAGGAAACAATGTTACTAACGTTACAGGTGAAATTTCTGCAGAATCTCTACGAATGGCGTGATATATTGGCAAGGATGGATGTCAAATAGCACTAGTGACAGCAACCTGGCTAACACTGACGTTACCTTGCTCCCAAATATATCATCCGAAAACCCGACACATATGCAATGAATTAGGGTTAGCTAGCAACAATAGCAATGTCTGGCTAGGTCGCGCAGGCGGCACTATAACGTTACAATAAGAGTCTGTATACAACATTGTGTTGACGCTTTGAATCTGTCCGTCTATCAAGAGCAATAAAAACACATCACACCCATTGCCTTAGTAACGGGAAAACTAAGGGCGAGTGATTAAAAGTGATTCTAGCAAAACACATCGGTCAAGTCTCTCGTGCGTTCCTGCAATCTGACATGTTGAGACATTCCTGTTAATGGCCCTCGATCATGTAGCTAGCTAGCCGAACAGAGAGAAGAGAGAGAGCACATCCAGCTCTCTCCGCTAGCTTGCGGAGCAGCACCCATCCCCCTCCTCTCTCCCCATCCCTCTCTCGCTCTCTGAATCCACCATCTTGATTCTGAGACCCGTCTCCCCTTTCCCACAAGCCAAAAACACAACCAAAATACCAACAAACTCACCTTTACTGGCCATTGACCAATCGATTACTGTCTTCCGAAATAAAATAATCGATATATCTGATAAAAGTGTGTAGATTTTAATATTGTAAATATGTCGTGAGAAGCGGGAACCGCGCCTTGGAGCAGAAAGGAACAATCCTAAACTGCCATCTGGTGGAGCCTTCCTCGCTGTAATGCTGTTCTGGTGGCGCAGCCTCTCACTGCAACCTTACTGCCTCCTGGCGGACACAGACGAGATTACAGCAACGGGTGCGCGCCGCGGGGGCGAGGAGAGGGGAGGCACTGCAGGACCCCGCGAAAAGAGGGAAACAGTGGGGGCGCGCTCAGAGCCACGGGCACGCGTAGAAGGGGAGGGGCGAGCTTAGCCGGCAGTGTTTTGGTCGGTGGTTTGATGGTGAATAGGCCTTAACAGAGGACACATGTAGGAGGCTATAACATCCAGATTACCCCTCAAAACACAATTTACCAGGCTACAATACACACGTCAGTGTTAGTGCAGTATCTTGCCTGAGACCGTAAGACTCATGTTAGCTCCAAGTTGTAATGCCTAGGCTTTTAGCTCAATGGGCTAAGATGGTCTTGAAATGCAAAGATGATCTGGGTTCAGTATCTGGTCTGTCAAAAATGTCTCTGGTTTTATTTAGCTTGTCTACATTAGTCTCACCTCAACCATCTCAATATCTGCGACATACAGTACCTTCAGAGAGTATTCACACCCCTTGACTTTCTCCACATGTTGTGTTACAACCGGAATTTAAAATGTATATTGTCACTGGCCTTCCACACAATACTGTCAAAGTGGAGTTCTGCTTTTTGAAGTGTTCACAACAACAAAAAAAGGCTGAAATGTCTTGAGTCAATAAGTGTTCAACCCTTTGTTATGGCAATTCTAAATAAGTTCAGGAGTAAACATTTACTTCAGTCACATAATATGTTGCTTGGACTCTGAGCAATAAGTGTTTAACATGATTTGATAGACTACCTCATCTCTGTACCCCACCACAGGAGGTTGGTGGCACCTTAATTGGGGAGGAAGGGCTCGTTGTAATGGCTGGAGCAGAATGAGTGAAATTTCAAATACAAACATATGTTTCCAAGTGACCTTGGAAAAGAGCACCTATTGGTAGAAGGGTAAAAATAAAAAACCAGACATGAAATATCCCTTTGAGCATGGCGAAGTTATTCATTTGCCCTTTATTTAACTAGGCAAGTCATTTAAGAACAAATTCTTTTTTACAGTGACAGCCGACCAAAAGGCCTCCTGTGGGGAAAGGCTGGGATTAAAAATACAAAATAAGTTTAGGATAAAACACACATCACGACAAGAGACAACACAACACTACATAAAGAGAGACCTAAGACAGCAACACATGACAACATGGCAGCAGCACAACATGGTAGCAGCTCAAAACGGGGTACAAACATTAGTGGGCACAGACAACGATACATCACGCAAAGCAGCCACAACTGTCAGTAAGAGTGTCCATGATTGAGTCTTTGAATGAAGAGCTTGAGATAACTGTCCAGTTTGAGTGTTTGTTGCAGCTCGTTCCAGTCGCTAGCTGCAGCAAACTGAAAAGACAAGGGATGTCATCCCAGGGATGTGTGTGCTTTGGGGACCTTTAACAGAATGTGACTGGCAGAACGGGTGTTGTATGTGGAGGATGAGGGCTGCAGTAGATATCTCAGATAGGGGGGAGTGAGGCCTAAGAGGGTTTTATAAATAAGCATCAAATGTATTTATAAAGCCCTTTTTACATCAGCTGATGTCATAAAGTGCTGTACAGAAACCCAGCCTACAACCCCAAACAGCAAGCAATGCAGATGTAGATGCACGGTGTCTAGGAAAAACTCCCTAGAAACCAGGCTATGAGGGGTGGCCAGTCCTCTTCTGGTTGTGCCGGGTGGAGATTATAACAGAACATGGCCAAGATGTTCAAATGTTCATAGATGACCAGAAGGATCAAATAATAATAATCACAGTGGTTGTAGAGGGTGCAACAGGTCAGCACCTCAGTAGTAAATGTCAGTTGGCTTTTCATAGCCGATCATTCAGAGTATCTCTACCCCTCCTGCTGTCTCTAGAGAGTTGAAAACAGCAGGTCAGGGACAAGGTAGCAAGTCCAGTGAACAGGTCAGGGTTCCATAGCCGCAGGCAGAACAGTTKAAACTGGAGCAGCAGCACGACCAGGTGGACTGGGGACAGCAAGGAGACATCAGGCCAGGTAGTACTGAGGCATGGTCCTGGGGCTCAGGTCCGAGAGAGAGAGAGAAAAAGACAGAGAATTAAAGAGAGCATACTTAAATTCACACAGGACACCAGATAAGACAGGAGAAATACTCCAGATATAACAGACTGACCCTAGCCCCCCGACGCAAACTATTGCAGCATAAATACTGGAGGCTGAGACAGGAGGGGTCTGGAGATACTGTGGCCCCGTCCAACGATACCCCCGGACAGGGCCAAACAGGCAGGATATAACCCCACCCACTTTGCCAAAGCACAGCCCCACACCACTAGAGGGATATCTTCAACCACCAACTTACCATCCTGAGACAAGGCCGAGTATAGCCCACGAAGATCTCCCCCACAGCACGAACCCAAGGGGGGGTGCCAACCTGGACAGGAAGATCACGTCAGTGACTCAACCCACTCAAGTGGCGCACCCCTCCTAGGGACGGCATGGAAGAGCACCAGTAAGCCATTGACTCAGCGCCTGTAATAGGGTTTGAGGCAGAGAATCCCAGTGGAGAGAGGGGAACCGGCCAGGCAAAGACAGCAAGGGCGGTTCGTTGCTCCAGTGCCTTTCCATTCACCTTCACACTCCTGGGCCAGACTACACTCAATCATATGACCCACTGAAGAGATGAGTCTTCAAAAAATACTTAAAGGTCGAGACAGAATCTGTGTCTCTCACATGGATAGGCAGACCATTCCATAAAAATGAAACTCTACAGGAGAAATCCCTGCCTCCAGCTGTTTGCTTAGAAATTCTAGGGACAGTAAGGAGGCCAGCATCAACCAGTGGGTCTTGCAACAGGTATACATTGATGACCAGTTTACAGAGGAGTACAGAGTGCAGTGATAAGGAGCATTGGTGGCAAATCTGATGGCCGAATTTGGCAGCTGGGGTGAAGGAGGAGCTATGATAGAGGACACCAAGTCTAGATTTAACTTTAGCCTGCAGCTTTAATATGTGCTGAGAGAAGGGCAGTGTACCGTCTAGCCATACTCCCAAGTACTTGTATGAGGTGACTACCTCAAGCTCTAAACCCTCAGAGGTAGTAATCACACCTGTGGGGAGAGGGGCATTCTTCTTACCAAACCACATGACCTTTGTTTTGGAGGTGTTCAGAACAAGGTTAAGGGTAGAGAAAGCTTGTTGGACACTAAGAAAGCTTTGTTGTAGAGCATTTAACACCAAATCTGGGGAGGAGCCAGCTGAGTATAAGACTGATCATCTGCATATGAATGGATTAGAGACCTTCCTACTGCCTGAGCTGTTGTAGATGTAAATTGAGAAGAGCGTGGGGCCTAGGATTGAGCCTTGGGGTACTCCCTTGGTGACAGGCAGTGGCTGAAACAGCAGATTCTGACTTTACACTGCACTCTTTGAGAGAGCTAGTTAGCAAACCAGGCCAAAGACCTCTCAGAGACACCAATACTCCTTAGCCGGCCCACAAGGATGGAATGGTCTACCGTATCAAAAGCTTTGGCCAAGTCAATAAAAATAGCAGCACAACATTGCTTAGAATCAAGGGCAATGGTGACGTCATTGAGGACCTTTAAGGTTGCAGTGACACATCCATAACCTGAGCGGAAACCAGATTGCACACCAGAGAGAATACTATAGACATCAAGATGGTGTATCAATACACCCAGTTACTACAAAGATACAGGTGTCCTTCCTAACTCAGTTGCCAGAGAGGAAGGAACCCGCTCAGGAATTTTACCATGAGGTCAATGGTTACTTTAAAACAGTTACAGAGTTTAACGGCTGTGATAGGAGGAAACTGAGGATGGATCAACTGAGGATGGATCAACATTGTAGTTACTCCACAATACTAACCTAAATGACAGAGTGAAAAGAAGGAAGCCTGTACAGAATATGGGCTCCCGAGTGGCGCAGCGGTCTAAGGCACTGCATTGCTAGAGGCGTCACTACAGACCCTGGTTTGATCCCAGGCTGTATCATAACTGCCCTGAATCGGGAGTCCCTTAGGGTGGCACACAATTGGCCCAGCATCATCAGGGTTAGGGGGGTGTTTGGCCGGGGTAGGCCGTCATTGTAAACAAGAATTTGATCTTAACTTGCCTAGTTAAATCAAGGTAAATCAAATTAAAAAAAATCCAAAACATGCATCCTGTTTGCAACAAGGCACTAAAGAAAAACTGCAAAAAATGTAGCAAAGCAATTCACTTTTTGTCCTGAATACAAAGCGTTATGTTTGGGGCGAATCCAATACAACATTCATGAGTACCACTCTCCATATTTTTAAGCATAGTGGTGGCTGCATCATGTTACGGGTATGCTTGTAATCGTTAAGCGCTTGTAATCGTTAAGGACTGGGTAGTTTTCAGGATGAAAAAGAAACGGAGCTAAACACAGGCAAAATCCTAGACACTGGGAGATGAATTCACCTTTCAGCAAGACAATAACCTATAACACAAGGCCAAATCTACGCTAGTGTTGCTTACCAAGAATGTTCCTGAGTGGCCTAGTTATTGTAACGTTCATCGTAGGCTGAAGGAAGAGTGGACCAAGGTGCAGCGTTTAAAGTGTTCATGATTTAATCCAAAAAAACAAATCGAACGAAAGCAAAACAGTTCTGTCTGGTGCAGACACAAAAACAGAAAACAACTACCCACAAAACACAGGTGGGAAAAGGATACCTAAGTATGGCTCTCATTCAGAGACAACGATAGACAGCTGCCTCTGATTGAGAACCACACCCGGCCAAACAGATAGAATTAGAAAACATAGAACAAAAACATAGAATGCCCACCCCAACTCACGCCCTGACCAACCAAAATAGAGACATAAAACGGATCTCTAAGGTCAGGGCGTGACAGTTATGACTTAAATCAGTTTGAAAATCGATGGCCAGACCTGAAAATGTCTGTCTAGCTATGATCAACAACCAATTTGACAGAGCTGATATAATTTTGAATATAATAATGGGCAAATGTTGCACAATCCAGGTGTGGACAGCTCTTAGAAACTTAACCGGAAAGACTCACAGCTGTAATCGCTGCCAAAGGTGCTTCTACAAATATGATTCGATATTTCTGTATTTCATTTTCAATAAATTTGCAAACATTTCTAAAAACATTGTAACTTTGTATTGTGGGGTATTGTGTGTAGATGGATGGGAGAAAAAAATCTAGATCCATTTTGAATTTAGGCTCCAACAAAACAAAATCTGCAATTAGTCAAGGGGTATTAATACTCTCTGAAGCACACACTCTCTCTCTTAGTCTGTGTGTATGTGTGTGAGAGAGAGAGTGTGTGTGACTGTGCCATTATTTTTTTGTAGACAACTTGATGGATTAGAGATTCTCAAATCCAATTACACTGAATGTTCTCT
>NW_019946435.1:0-4185 GCF_002910315.2 Salvelinus sp. IW2-2015 | reverse complement strand
CTCTCTCCTCTCTTCTCTCCTCCTCTCTCGCCTCCTCTGATCTTCTCTCCTTCTCATCTCCTGTCTCTCTCTCTCTCTCTCTTCTCTCTCTCTCTCCTCTCTCTCTCTCTCTCTCTTCTCTCTCTCTCTCTCTCTCTCTCTCTCTTCTCTCTTCTCTCTCTCTCTCTCTCTCTCTCTCTCTCTCTCTCTCTCTCTCTCTCCTCTCTCTCTCTCTCTCTCTCTCTCTCTCTCTCTCTCTCTCTTCCTCTCTCCTCTCTCTCTCTCTCTCTCTCTTCTAACACACACACAGGGTCATGGTGTTTACATAAATAGTACTACAGGGCTTGAGAAGGAACAGTCGACAGACAGACAGACAGACAGAATAATGTACTACTGGACAACCTAGGGCTCTGGTCAAAGGTACTTCACCACATAGGGAGTAGGTTGTCATTTCATTGACTTTGGATAAACAAGTGTGAAGTGTTTGAAGCTCTCCATTCCTCCTTCTTCTCTATAATTCATTCTCTCTGCTCTTCATCCTCAGTCTGAGTCTCTGAAAAATGCACAACTTCTCACAGAGAAAACTACAAAAGCATCTCTGTCATTTTCATCTCTCTCTCTCTCGCTCTCTCTCAATTTCAATTTCAATTTAAGGGCTTTGTTGGCATGGGAAACATATGTTTACATTGCCAAAGCAAGTGACATAGATAATAAATAAAATGTAAATTAACAATAAAAATGAACAGTAAACATTACACTCACAAAAGTTCCAAAAGAATAAAGACATTACAAATGTCATATTATGTATATATACAGTGTTGTAATGATGTGCAAATAGTTAAAGCACAAAAGAGAAAATAAATAAGCATAAATATATGGGTTGTATTTACAGTAGTGTTTGTTCTTCACTGGTTGACCTTTTCTGGTGGCAACAGGTCACAAATCTTGCTGCTGTGATGGCACACTGTGGTATTTCACCCAATAGATATGGGAGTTTATCAAAATTGGATTTGTTTTCGAATTCTTTGTGGATCTGTGTAATCTGAGGGAAATATGTGTCTCTAATATGGTCATACATTTGGCAGGAGGTKAGGAAGTGCAGCTCAGTTTCCACCTCATTTTGTGGGCAGTGTGCACATAGCCTGTCTTCTCTTGAGAGCCAGGTCTGCCTTCTGCGGCCTTTCTCAATAGCAAGGCTATGTTCACTGAGTCTCTATATAGTCAAAGATTTCCTTAATTTTGTGTCAGTCACAGTGGTCAGGTATTCTCTGTTTAGGGCCAAATAGCATTCTAGTTTGCTCAGTTTTTTTTGTAAATTCTTTCCAATGTGTCAAGTAATTATCTTTTTATTTTCTCATGATTTGGTTGGGTCTTATTGTGTTGCTGTCCTGGGGCTCTGTGGAGTCTGTTTGTGTTTGTGAACAGAGCCCCAGGACCAGCTTGCTTAGGGGACTCCAGGTTAATTTCTCTTTAGGGGATGGCTTTGTTATTATTGTGTTTTACGTTGTACACGGTGGATATTTTTGCAGAATTCGGCATGCAGAGTCTCAATTTGGTGTTTGTCCTGTTTTGTGAATTCTTGGTTGGTGAGCGGACCCCAGAACTCACAACCATAAAGGGCAATGGGTTCTATAACTGATAATAGTATTTTTCGCCAGATCCTAATTGGTATGTCAAATTGTATGTTCCTTTTGATGGCATAGAAGGCACTTCTTGCCTTGTCTCTCTCTCTCTCTCTCTCTCTCTCTCTCTCTCCTCCCTCTATCTCCTCCCTCCCTCTCTCCCCCCTCCTTCTCTTGCTCTCCTTAACCCTCATAGTGCGCCTCTGCTCTTTATACCGTATCTCAATTTCCTTTGCTCGCTTCCGTGTCTGCCACCTCCCCCCCCACTTCCGTCTGAACTTCCCCTCGCCCTACGATCTGTTTTTTTGTTTTTCCCCCGCCCCTTCTCTCTCCTCATACCCCCCCTCCAACACCCCCGCTCTCTCCTCCTCATTCGCTCTCCTCTCTTCTTACTCCCCCCGCCTCCCCTCTCCTCGTTCTCCTCATCCTCCTCTCTTCTCCTCTCTTCCTTCGCTCCCGTTCCTCTCTCCCCTCCTTTATCTTCTCTCTGTCTCTCTCTCTCTCTCTATCGTCGCCCCCTCCCGCTCTCTGCCCTCTCTCAATTTCCCCCCTCTTCTCTCTCTCTCTGCTCTCGCCTCTGTTGGTAAACTTCTCCACCAATATATTTATTGGAATGTGATAGTTCCCATAAAACGCTTATAGCGGTCTCCTCTTTCACAGTTGCCATAGAACAGAACATATTTCCTCCCGAGAAGCAACCGAACACACACTGTCTGTAAGCGGACAGAAAGCAGGCAGACAGGGCAGCAGGAAGGCAAAACAGGCAGACAGACAGATTATATTACGGCTGTTGGACTGAATAGAGCCATAGCAGCCCTCTCCGCCAACCAGAGCCCTTCCCTGCGCGTTCCTTCTAGTCTGTCTCTCTGGTCTGTCTGTCTGTCTGTCTGGTCTGTCTGTCTGTCTGTCTGTCTGTTCTGTCTGTCTGTCTGTCTGTCTGTCTGTCTGTCGTCTGGGGCTGGCTGGCTGTCTGTCTGTCTTGGTGGCTGCCTTCCTGGGCTTGCCTGCCTGTCTGTCTGTCTGTCTGTCTGTCTGTCTGTCTGTCTGTCTGTCTGTCTGTCTGTCTGTCTGTCTGTCTGCCTGTCTGTCTGTCTGTCTGCTTAACTGACAGACAGGAAGATAATACGCTACTTATTACTGTAGAGAAAGCGCTGTGTTAGTGGGTTACCCATATGGCAGGTCTGGTCTCACTAATAGACTGCTTCCTGTCTACCTGTCTGTCTGTCAACCAGCCTCAGGGACCAACTATAGACTGCAGGCAGCTAAAGGAAGAGGTAATTACTGGTATGGGGTACAAGCCATGACACAAACGCATGCTTGCATGCACACACACATGCACACACACATACACACACATAATGACAAACCAGGAGAGAGAAAGTCAGAGAGAGAAAGAGAGACTATCATCATTCCCTACAGCAGAGGAGCGTTGAGAATGTAATGAAATATAGATGTGGGATAGAGAAGGACCATTAGTTTCCCGCTGGGACCAGATCTGTCTCTGTGTGTGTGCGTGAGTTTGTGCGTGTGTGTGTGTGTGTTTGTGCGTGCGTGCATACATAAACGCGCGCACACACACACACAAAGGTGACTGACAGTGGTCAGTGTTTATGATGATGATTTTTGGTCGCTATGCTTAAGCATAATGACATCGTTCCCACTTCTCTCACTCTCCACGGTCTGGCAAGCTGAGAGGCGCAGCTGCTGTGTGTGTATGTGAGAGTGAGGGAGTGTATGTGAGAGTGAGGGAGGGAGGGTGAGGGATCGGGAGACAGAAAAGGAGGAAGGATTTTTATCACCGACACTCTCTACCCCTGTGGTCGACAACAGTTCTCTACCGGCGGTTGGAGGAGCCAGATAGACCCGTCGGGCGACTGGTAACCTTGGAGGCACGCCAAACCACCCACGAGGAGGGAAGCGGGTGGAAGGATGGCTGTCTCCCTGATCTGACAGAAGACATTTGTTCGGTGAATGAGCGGAGGGCACCGTATTGACGCAATACAGCAGGTGAGTTTCTGGTAGTCGTTACAAATATCAGTTGATTTAGTAATCAATCTACGCGCGAGCAGGGAATATTGACGGTGGAATAGTCGGCTAACTGACACGGTATCGACCATACCGCTGTGGGGCCATTTTCTGTTTATTTTGTGGTTTCTATAATTGTGGTGATTATTTGTCCTGCCGCGTACAGCAGCATTACTTCCTGTGCGCGGGTACGCGCCTCGTTCCAATCATAAATCCAGCACGGACCGTGTGTGTAACCTTGACAAGACACACACTCATCCACTCTCTCGCCCAGTGACAAGATGACAAGTGCACGCACCCCACCACACATACTCGTAGCATCTTTTTAGTCAGCATCCAACCAGCCAGAGAGCATTCTGTCCTTATTAGAACAGTCAGTGATTGAGTAACCATGCCTGAGACCTGAGAACCTACAGAAGCTCTTTCTATACATAGCTCAATGGTTAACACAGTCCTGGGGGCCACACTCAGACGACCTGCGCCCAAACCCTGTCTGTCTCATGAAACAGACTGTAGATTTACTTAGGTGTGTGTCTACTGTCTGTGTATATTGTAGAAG
>NW_019946434.1:0-30976 GCF_002910315.2 Salvelinus sp. IW2-2015 | reverse complement strand
TTTCATACCTACTAGCTTTAAGCTAGCTGCAGTGCATTTTCACATAGTCCTAGCTTAAGCTATGCTGCAGTGGCATTTTCACCTGCCTACTTTTAAGCTAGCTGCAGTGGCATTTTCAAACCTAGCCTAGCTTTAACTAGCTGCAGTGGCATTTTCAACCTAGCTTCTACTTTAAGCTAAGCTAGCGCAGTGGCAATCTTCAACCTAGCTTTAAGTTAGCTGCAGTGGCATCTTCAACCTAGCTTTTAAGCTAGCTGCAGGCATCTTCAACCTAGCCTAGCTTTTAATAGCTTGCAGTGCACTTCAACCTAGCTTAAGCTAGCTGCAGGGCATTTTCAACCTAGCCTAGCTTTAAGCTAGCTGCAGTGGCATTTTCAACCTAGCCTATTTGTAAGCTAGCTGCCAGGTGGATCTTCAAGTAGCATAGCTAGCTCAGGGGCATTTCAACCTAGCCTAGCTTTAGCAGCTGCAGTGGCATCTTTCAACTAGCCTAGGCTTTTAGTAGCTAGCTAAGTGCATCTTCAACCTAGCCTAGCTTTAAGCTAGGCGCAGTGGGCATTTTCAACCTAGCCTAGCTTTTAAGCTAGCCTGCAGTGGCTATTTTCAAACCTATCACTAGCGCTCAGGGCTCTCAACATCCTAGCTTGTAGCTCGCGGCTGTTTCTAGTAATGTTTCTGTGAACTGGCTATTGAGCAGGCTGTCGGCAGATGAACACGTTAAGAGGGAAAAAGATCTAACAACAACATGTTGAATATTTGCAACCTGAAACAAATATTTATCTCCTTTGAGATAAAAGGTCATTCTGCGATCTCCCAATCGTTGATGAGGGACGTCTCCTCTATCTGCGTTACGCAAACTCGCTTCCAGAGTAGTGGGCAACACTCCGTGAAGATGGCAAAATACGAGTGTTTTTAAAATGAAATACCGTCACACATGTTACAGGGCGTTAGGATGCACTACTCAGACAGCAGCTGCCGCGGTTTACGGACTTGGTGCCAATAGAGATGCGGCATGTACTAATGACACTGATTGGCCCAAGCGGAGCTAATGTTAAGAACTGAAACGTCTGAGTTACGCCAGAGAAGAAGAGTGTGAAAGGAGAGGGATAACGGGCCCTAAATCTGTCTTCTCTAGCAGTGCTGTTTCTTCTTTGGGCAAAATGCAAAGGATACAGAGAGTGGATAGCCTAAGGCTAACTGCCTTCCAATTTCTAGTCATATAATGGGAGTTGAACTGGTGACACACCACAAATAACTGAAATCCTGTGGATACAAATATCCCACTAATGGCTCCGGGGTGTGTAGTGAGTCATTTGTGAGGAGACAGGTTCACTGTTGCCTTGTTGGATTATAAATCACCCAATATTTTTCTGTGTATGAGCATGTGTGTGCTTGTAAGAGCATTCTGAATTATCCCCAAGGGTTTCTCACCTATTAGGTTCCTACAGGTGGTTAGAGTGCTGGGCAGTAACTGAAAGTGGCCCCACCCCCAAAATGTGTCGTTCTGCGCCTGAGCTAAGGCAAAGGTATGATGCCACTGCAGCTAGCTTAAAGCTAGGCTAGGTTGAAAATGCAACTGCAGCTAGCTTAAAGCTAGGCTAGGTTGAAAATGCCACTGCAGRTAGCTTAAGGTTAGGTTGAAAATGCCACTGCAGCTAGCTAAAAGCTAGGCTAGGTTGAAGATGCCACTGTAGCTAGCTACCGACACCTAATAATTCATTACCAACATAAAAACGGGAGGCAACAGTCATATTATAATTAGCTTAACAGCAAATGTATTATTTAACATGACCAATATAAACATTTACATTAAACTGTCACCACATTTTCATTTTCCGTGGTTTGGTAACATCCTATTCTTTGATGGACTCTCTCTAGACTGAACGTATGGAGCCAGATAGCTGCAGAAAGGTTGAAGGTGCGTATCGTGAGAAAATCCATACGTTAAACGTAAATGTGAAATTTAATCTGTAAACATACAAACGTGTTACAATTAAGGTCTAACATTTTAGGCTTTTGCAATTCCGACGTACAATAATACCGTTCAGAGTTTTGCCAGTTTCATCTCACCAACAAAAAAATAAAAAAAAGTACACAAAATGGCCTGTGAGGAGTGCTAACACTAACAAGCATAAACACAGTATAAAAAAAACAGAAGTCAGGGAAACAGGAAAGAGGTGACCTGCACGTTCTCAAGTTAAAAGTCTCCATTTTCTATTACTCTTCAGTTGAGTTACCTTCACATTTAGGTAACTAAGGTAATGGATTTGTTTGCCGGCCAAAGTCTACATAGCACTAGCTGTAGTATGTCTACAACAGTGAAGTTTCAGTCTGCTAGGTGTATCTCTACAGTATGGGTATATCTCTGGGTGACGTGGACATCGCCATTCATGCACCTTATCAAAAAATATGACTCATTCCATATTGCAACATCCCATTCTCTGGTCTCTGTCTGCAATCATAACC
The DNA here is from genome assembly GCF_002910315.2 of Salvelinus sp. IW2-2015. Classification (NCBI taxonomy): domain Eukaryota; kingdom Metazoa; phylum Chordata; class Actinopteri; order Salmoniformes; family Salmonidae; genus Salvelinus; species Salvelinus sp. IW2-2015. The sequence continues at coordinate 28,510 of NW_019946434.1, read as the reverse complement.
AGTAGTATCTACCAGGACTAATGGTTCATAACCAGTAGTATCTACCAGGAATAATGACTCATAACCAGTAGTATCTACCAGGAATAATGACTCATAACCAGTAGTATCCTACCCAGGAATAATGACTCATAACCAGTAGTATCTACCAGGAATAATGACTCATAACCAGTAGTATCTACCAGGAATAATGACTCATAACCAGTAGTATCTACCAGGAATAATGACTCATAACCAGTAGTATCTACCAGGAAATATGAATCATAACCAGTAGTATCTACCAGGAATAATGATTCATAACCAGTAGTATCTACCAGGAATAATAGACTCATAACCAGTAGTATCTACCAGGAATAATGACTCAAAACCAGTAGTATCTACCAGGAATAATGATTCATAACCAGTAGTATCTACTAGGAATAATGAATAATAACTCATAACCAGTAGTATCTACCAGGAATAATGAATCATAACCAGTAGTATCTACCAGGAATAATGGTTCATAACCAGTAGTATCTACCAGTAATAACGAATCTACCAGGAATCTACCAGGAGTAATGAATCATACCCAGTAGTATCTACCAGGAATAATGAATCATAACCAGTAGTATCTACCAGGAATAATGACTCATAACCAGTAGTATCTACCAGGTAATGAATCATAACCCGTAGTATCTACCAGGAATAATGACTCATAACTAGTAGTATCTACCAGGAATAATGAATCCACCAGGAATAATGAATCATAACCGGTAGTATCTACCAGAATAATGACTCATAACCAGTAGTATCTACCAGGAATAATGACTCATAACCGGTAGTATCTACCAGGAATAATGAATCATAACCGGTAGTATCTACCAGGAATAATGACTCATAACCGGTAGTATCTACCAGGAATAATGACTCATAACCGGTAGTATCTACCAGGAATAATGAATCATAACCGGTAGTATCTACCAGGAATAATGACTCATAACCGGTAGTACTACCAGGATAATGACTCATAACTGGTAGTATCTACCAGGAATAATGACTCATAACCGGTAGTATCTACCAGAATAATGACTCATAACCAGTAGTATCTACCAGGAATAATGACTCATAACCGGTAGTATCTACCAGGAATAATGACTCATAACCGGTAGTATCTACCAGGAATAATGAATCATAACCAGTAGTATCTACCAGGAATAATGACTCATAACCGGTAGTATCTACCAGGAATAATGACTCATAACCGGTGTATCTACCAGGAATAATGCTCATAACCAGTAGTATCTACAGGAATAATGACTCATAACCAGTAGTATCTACTAGGAATAATGACTCATAACCGGTAGTATCTACCAGGAATAATGACTCATAACCAGTAGTATCTACCAGGAATAATGATCATAACCAGTAGTATCTACCAGGAATAATGACTCATAACCGGTAGTATCTACCAGGAATAATGACTCATAACCAGTAGTATCTACCAGGAATAATGACTCATAACCAGTAGTATCTACCAGGAATAATGAATCATAACCAGTAGTATCTACCAGGAATAATGAATCATAACCAGTAGTATCTACCAGGGAATAATGACTCATAACCAGTAGTATCTACAAGGAATAATGAATCATAACAGTAGTATCTACCAGGAAATAATGACTCATAACCAGTAGTATCTACCAGGAATAATGACTCATAACCAGTAGTATCTACCAGGAATAATGAATCATAACCAGTAGTATCTCTACCAGGAATAATGACTCATAACCAGTAGTATCTACCAGGAATAATGAATCATACCAGTAGTATCTACCAGGAATAATGATCATAACCAGTAGTATCTTACCAGGAATAATGAATCATAACCAGTAGTATCTACCAGGAATAATGAATCATAACCAGTAGTATCTACCAGGAATAATGAATCATAATAATAATAGATGTTTGCTGAATCATGTATGACCACAAGATATTATATGAATCTTGCCAAAGCACATTCTGTAGGAGGGGTTAATATGAATTCAAACGAATTAGACATGATTTATATGAATCGGGTCATGCACATGACTCATTTCAGGAAACTAGGCGTATGTCACTACTGCACAGGAGAGCCATTTGAACGCAAACTGTTTTGGGGAGGCAGAAACGTCTTCTGGAACGTGTTAACTTTCATGTGCCTTAATAACAAACTTGTATGCCATCTGTAAATACAAATGAAATGTTAAATTAAGAGCCTAGTAGGTTTAGCCACAGAAAAAGTCAGTAACCTTCCCACTAGCCATGATTGGCTGAGATAATGAGTGGGCTGGACATGCCGAGAGATGAGTTCGGATTGGTCTGCCACGTAGCTTCTGTCTATATGAGATGGTCAGAATGTGTAGGTAATCCTGTCTAACGTGGCTTTTTAAAATATATATCTCTTAGTAGAGCTGCGTAAGTGTTGCTCTCCACTTTCTGGAGGACTGAGTTTTGAAATCAGTGGAATTAAGAGTATGATAGCTAAGGAGATGGAGAAAACACCTGTCTCCGGATTACATCTTCAAACTAAGGGCAACCGTGACAGAGAGGGAGAAGCGTCCATCCATGTATTTTATAACGCTTTTATAACGTAAGATAGTCTAGCTAGCTAAATTCAGAAATGATACGTTTCTCATTTTGTCAGAAAGTCGTTTTCATTTTAAGTTAAAGTGTACTGTTAAAGTTAGCTAGCTACGTCTTAACAAAAGACTCCATGATCGCTCTACACCCGTTGAATATGGCCGGTGTCAGTGAACATTGGTCAAAAAAGCGTTATAAAATTGTTGCCAGCAGCACAGTTGCAGTCACCAACGCTATGGATAACATAAAAACAGCCTAACCAGCTCTGCTAGGGAGAGTAAAATTGTCAGCATGAGCTGTTCTCATGTGTGTCTGGAAGTAGCTAGCAAGCTAGCCAACGTTAGCCAGTTATCTTGGGTGCTTGACTGCTGTTAGGACAGAACGCTTGGATCAACACTTAAAGAGATGGGTGTGGCTAAAGCTTAAGAGGGTGTGAACGATGCTGAATGGGTGTAGACAAAGAAGAGCTCTTCACTAGATACCAAAACATTCAAAGGCCATTTTCACAAAAGTGAGGTTACAAGTTTATCAACTTTCTAAGCAGAATTACTTTCCCATTGTTTTCCTCAACTGTAGTGTATGATACACCATTTTGTATCTCAGAGTCTCTACTTTGATCCAAAGTTTAAAAAAAAAAACAATTTCAAATGTTGCTACATAAGACCAAATCGAGCCGGTAGGTGACATATGGCCTTTTAAATGAACAAGGCTAAGTCTGGCATTTGCTTATTCCCACACTTTACAATAACTCTGTTGCTGTGGTCCTAGGTAGTCTCCGTATAGGCTATTCCCTCCATCACGACCAGTGGAAGAGCTTGTGATCTCCATGTAGCACCACAGCACCATGCGCCTTGAGAAAAGCCCCACTCAGCCTTAGAAGATGTCCTTCTGGAGGCCTGCGGCCATACAGTCAATATACCCTAATGTAAGACTATATGCCTACTAGCCAAGTGAAGTGCAGAGCATGCATGATGCGTGCAACTCATCATGCCAACATATTTGAACATTTAATTCATCCTTCATTCAGTCAGTCAGTCAGTCAGTCATTTGTCTGAGTTGCAATAGGAACTAAATCAAAGACAATATTTATTGAAATCCATGTGTATTCAAAACGATCTAAATTCTCCAAAGTTCTTTAGCCCGTCACTTTAATAATTCTATGTTTAATTTAAGCCTATTCAAATAATACTTGGGTATTGGTGTCTTGCGGAATAATTTTAGAACGCTATGTGTATTTTATAATTATTATAATTATTTTTATTTTTTATTATTATTATTATTATAGGCCTCCCTTTAAAAGAGAGGTCCTAGCTCACAGGCTTCTAAATACATTTTAAACCAAAACGTTTTAGAAGCACATGCAGTGGCTGATAGGGAAAACAGATCTGGCACTAAGAATAGGCTGTAGATAGTCTTGACCATTTGGGACCCCTTGGCTATTTCGATCAGGACAGGTTATAGCCAAGACTTAATCAATATTTGGTTTTGTCTCATTTATTGACATGGATATAGAATCTGTGTGATGGGGTTGTGCAACGCAAATGGCTATAACAAGCCTTCATACAGAGTGGAATTCACTAATACAACAGTCATAATGCCTAATACAACAGTCATAATGCCTAGTACAACAGTCATAATGCCTAGTACAACAGTCATAATGCCTAGTACAACAGTCATAATGCCTAATACAACAGTCATAATGCCTAATACAACAGTCATAATGCCTAATACAACAGTCATAATGCCTAATACAACAGTCATAATGCCTAATACAACAGTCATAATGCCTAATACAACAGTCATAATGCCTAATACAACAGTCATAATGCCTAATACAACAGTCATAATGCCTAATACAACAGTCATAATGCCTAATACAACAGTCATAATGCCTAATACAACAGTCATAATGCCTAATACAACACGGAACCCAAACCGGCTGCGTGCGTGCGCCATCGTGCATACATTTATTTTGTCCCGCCACACCAAACGCGATCACGACACGCAGGTTAAAATATCAAAACAAACTCTGAACCAATTACATTAATTTGGGGACAGGTCGAAAAGCATTAAACATTTATGGCAATTTAGCTAGTTAGCTTGCACTTGCTAACTAATTTGTCCTATTTAGCTAGCTTGCTGTTGCTAGCTAATTTGTCCTGGGATATAAACATTGAGTTGTTATTTTACCTGAAATGCACAAGGTCCTCTACTCCGACAATTAATCCACATAAAACGGTCAACCYAATCGTTTCTAGTCATCTCTCCTCCTATTCTTTTTCTTCTCTTGACTTTATATTGCAATTGGCAACTTTCATAAATTAGGTGCATTATCGCCACTGACCTCGTTCGTCTTTCAGTCGCCCACGTGGGTATAACCAATGAGGAGATGGCACGTGGGTACCTGCTTCTATAAACCAATGAGGAGATGGGTGGGGTACCTGCTTCTATAAACCAATGAGGAGATGGGAGAGGCAGAACTTGCAGCGCGATCTGCGTCACAAATAGAACTGACTTATATTTTAGCCCTTGGCAACGCAGACGCTTGTTGGCGCGTGTGAGCAATGTGGGTGCAATAATTGAATAATATACATTTCTAAATTAATTTTGCGACGCGAGCGGTGTAGTCAGCCTGTTAGACCTACAGTCCATGCTCCCAAATACTGGAGAAAAGGTGTGGTGCATTAGGTTACATCACCACAGTAGCCCCACACGGCTATAAAAAATGTATTACGCAACCAGATGGCCATTAAACAACAGCATGGCATATTTAGATAGTGGACTAGGCCTGGCCTAAATCATATTTACTTTCTATTTTACAGCTCCAGGCGGTTCTTCTAGACAAGGCTCTTCTTTGTCTTTATAGTATCATTCTCACACAAGTCATTTGCTGTTGGCCCCAAGCCTATACTACGCCATCTACTGGTATAACGTCATTATCAAATGCCATTCTAAAACAAGCTCTAGACTTTTATTTTGGAAATGAAACCAGAAGCTGCAAAGCAACTCATGTCTGGGCTGGAGTTGAGTGATCGATTAGTTCACTTTGACTCGCTACGTTCGCTTCATGTCCTTCAAGTGTGTACGTATAGAGAAGATATGTAACTACTGAGTAAAGGGAGACAAAGTAAGAATTGAAAGTGTAAATGTTAATTCATAGTCTTTAACACAGGGTTTCTACGTTTACAGATCTAATTTTAAAATGGTTACATTTCACGCATGGCTTTTCTTACAATCCTAACAATTTACGTATGGATTTCCATACGATTCTAACAATACATACGTTTAACTTTTTTGGCAGCTATCTGGCTCCGTATGAACGCGACCCAAAGTCTGGAAAACGTCAATGTATGCAGCGTCCGTCTCACAACGGAGCTTTCAACCTCAAGGGGGCGCTGTGATTCCACGCCGTTGTGGGCGTCCCCATTGAAATAAATGACATCCGGCGCAACACAAAGTGCTTATGGGTAATGTAAGGCTTCGACATAAACGAACGGAAACGATCATCAGTTCCATCTCAAAATGGGGTACAAAAATGTCATACTATTTCATCCCCAGACGCAGAGACCGATTTGATATTGATTAGGACTGGGGAGGTATAGGTTAGTAGGCCTGGGCCCCATAGAACCACCATGCTGGGCCCCATAGAACCACCATGCTGGGCCCCATAGAACCACCATGCTGGGCCCCATAGAACCACCATGCTGGGCCCCATAGAACCACCATACTGGGCCTGGGCCCCATAGAAACACCATACTGGGCCTGGGCCCCATAAAACCACCATACTGGGCCTGGGCCCCATAGAACCACCATACTGGGCCTGGGCCCCATAGAACCACCATACTGGGCCTGGGCCCCATAGAACCACCATGCTGGGCCTATATTCCTTATTTCTGGGAACATCATAATACATCCAATGGCCAAAAACTAGATTCTAGGCCATGATGCAAACACATAGCCTAACACCGAAACCAAATCTCTTCCACAGTAGGCTAAACCTCTTCATCCTATCAGCAGGCAGTGCTTGGATTTGGTCACTACACTGCCTGAATTTTAACTCGGGCAGAAATGAGCGTTTGCGTCAGGACGCTTTCCTCTCCAGACCTCTACAAGCCAGACTGTTTAATACAATTATATATATATTTTTTAAATATCATAGTAGAGGTCGTGAGAGGAAAGTTTCCTTATTCAAACGCTCATTTCAATTTGACGTAGAATACAATGCAACGTCGGGCTTCCTGGCAAGGCACGACAACGCAACAAAGCCATAATCCCTTTATGTAATCTATAGCCACCCACTTGATAGCCTGGGCGCAACATTAGTGCCCTTGTCTAGTTTGTAACAATTCGTGTCAGAAGTGTGGCGAACATGACAGGGATACTGTGTAATAGAGATACAAAATTAACGATATATGCAGGTTAGAGTCCGGGGCTGTTCCCACCGGCTACACCTGTCATATCAACTCAGCGGGGAACACCGGGAGTTTTACGGCAGCAGGCATTTACAAACTGCGCGGTGTAACATCCACAGACAACAGGTGTATCTAGCCTAGTGCCCGAATTAGTCTGGAGAACGACCCAAACAGGTCTTTAAAAAGTAGTTTTCCGTTTGAAACAAACACAGTTGCATAATAACCGGCGGGTTCAGTGATCTATGGGTTGATAGTTAATCCGGTCCCCGTGACCCGACTGCTCTCGCTACTTCCAATCACATATTCTCGTCGACAAGAGAATAGGGGGATTCAAAAAACCCTCCGTACGGCCCACGGATACACCAAGTTAATTGACACATTAAACGCGGAGAGAAGTTGTCAAGTTTCCCGTCGATGGGAGCTCACCTTGTGTCTCTGGAGATGCGTTGCTGCTGTCCTGGTCGGCCATTCCTGACGTCTACTGAGAGATTAGCCTGGAGATGGAGCGAACGGAATGGTACGGGGAAACCGGTCCCCTGGCGGACAGGTGGGGGACAACACACACTTCTATGTTTTAAATCACATCTTTGATCGTCGTTCCCCAAAGAATAGGCTAATTATACTGATAAATGAGGGTTTCTGGACGATGTGTATGCATTCCTTGGCTTTTACCAACGACAGTATTTAACAAGGCACAAATTCAGAGTGTCCGCAGCTCAGATGAAGTGAAATGCAGTGGGGCCCTATAGGTGTAATACTGTGTAACACTTATAGCGGGTTCACTTCATGTGAAACGTTAACCTAGAGATGATTCAGAGAAGTATTGATACAACTCGCATTAAAAACAGATCTAGGATCAGCTTCCCCAAATCCTAACCTTAACCATTAGTGAGGGGAAATGCTAAACTGACCCCAGATCAGCGTCTAGGGACAACTTCACGCTACACCGTGGATAGACTACAGTATATGTAAATATAGTGCCACCTACTGGTAAAACCTGGATAATGATCATAACGATCATGTTATTGGTTTGGCTGCACTAAGACGCAACAATTTATTACGTTTTAGTAGCTAAACACTGCCTTCATCAGGGTATCATGCCCATTTCAAATGTATCTTTATTAAAAAGTAATTTCAGAATATTTTGGCAAGCAAGCTGGCTAACTCATTGACCCTGCTTTGTAGTAGACCCCTGTGGTGTAGGTGTTAGTGGTGACTGTTTTACAAGCATCATTTCACTGCGACATAGATAAATGAGACATCATTTGGAACGTATTTAGCACTGCATGTGCGTATTGTTCTTCAGCTTTTGTCATTAACAAGCCTAAAACTTAGATATTTGTTTTTTGGTTGTTGAGTAAGACAATTTCCATTTCAAGCTTATCTTTCCAAATAATAAACAAAAGTTATTTCAGAATATTTACTATTTTAGGCAAGCTAACTCACCGATCCTGCTTTGTGGTAAACCCCTCAGAACATAAACAATAATCAAATATTCCAACAGGCGTAGAGACAGACAGCAAACACAGTGAACATGGATAAATAGAGGAGATTGAAGTGTTGGATAATATGTACATTCATCCCAATGTATTAGCTGAAAGCCGTGAGCAGGGCTGCAAAATAAATCAGCAGATAAGACCTTTCTCTAGCAACAGCAGTAGCCTATTGCACCCTTCATAAGACATGATTTGTTTGTAGGGTGACCACATGTCCCGGATTGGGCAGGATAGTCCCACATTTTGGCCCTTTGTCCCACAACCAATCATGTCCTGCATTTTACCCACAAATTCAAACACAACAAATTTACCAAAAAAAGCAGGATGCCTCTGCCCAAAAATGTATTAAATGTAGATTACAATGTCCCGCAAAATCATCCCATTATCCCTCATTTGGGTATTTTAAATGTGGTCACCCTAGTCAGGGGCAGTGGTGTAAAGTACTTAAGCAGTATTTTAAAGTTTTCTTTTTACTTAAGTCATTTTTTGGGGTATCTGTACCTTACTATTCATATTTTTGTCAACTTTTACTTAACTACAGTTGAAGTCGGAAGTTTACATACACTTAGGTTGGAGTCATTAAAACTCGTTTTTCAACCACTCCACAAATTTCTTGTTAATAAACTATAGTTTTGGCAAGTCTGTTAGGACATCTTTGTGCATGAAACAAGTACATTTTCCAAAAAAAAAGACAGATTATTTCACTTATTAATTCACTGTATCACAATTCCAGTGGGTCAGAAGTTTACATACACTAAGTTGACTAAGTAAACACCATGGGACCAGGCAGCCATCATACCGCTCAGGAAGGAGACGTGTTCTGTCTCCTAGAGATTAACGTACCTTGGTGCGAAAAGTGCAAATCCATCCCAGAACAGCAAAGGACCTTGTGACGATGCTGGAGGAAACAGGTACAAAAGTATCTGTATCCACAGTAAAACGAGTCCTATATCGACATAACCTGAAAGGCCACTCAGCAAGGAAGAAGCCACTGCTTCAAAACCGCCATAAAAAAGCCAGACTACGGTTTGCAACTGCACATGGGGACAAGATTGTACTTTTTGGACAAATTCCTCTGGTCTGATGAAAGCAAAAATAGACTGTTTGGCCATAATGACCATCGTTATGTTTGGAGGAAAAAGGGGGAGGCTTGCAAGCCGAAGAACACCATCCCAACCGTGAAGCCCAGGGGTGGCAGCATCATGTTGTGGGGGTGCTTTGCTGCAGGAGGGACTGGTGCACTTCACAAAATAGATGGCATCATGAGGTAGAAAATTGTGGATATGAAGCAACATCTCAAGACATCAGTCAGGAAGTTAAAGCTTGGTCACAAATGGGTCTTCCAAATGGACAATGACCCCAAGCATACTTCCAAAGTTGTGYCAAAATGGCTTAAGGACAACATTGTCAAGGTATTGGAGTGGCCGTCACAAAGCCCTGACCTCAATCCTATAGAACATTTGTGGGCAGAACTGAAAAAAGTGTGTGCGAGCAAGGAGGCCTACAAACCCGACTCAGTTAACCCAGCTCTGTCAGGAGGAATGGGCCAAAATTCACCCAACTTATTGTGGGAAGCTTGTGGAAGGCTACCCGAAACGTTTGAGCCAAGTTAAACAATTTAAAGGCAATGCTACCAAATACTAATTGAGTGTATGTAAACTTCTGACCCACTGGGAATGTGATGAAAGAAATAAAAGCTGAAATAAATCATTCTCTCTACTATTATTCTGACATTTCACATTCTTAAAATAAAGTGGTGATCCTAACTGACCTAAGACAGGGAATCTTTTACTAGGATTAAATGTCAGGAATTGTGAAAAACAGAGTTTTTAAATGTATATGGCTAAGGTGTATGTATGCAAACTTCCAACTTCAACTGTACATTCCTAAAGAAAATAATGTACTTTTTACTCCATACATTTTCCCTGACACCCAAAAGTACTCGTTACATTTTGAATCTTTAGCAGGACAGAAAAATGGTCCAAATCACACACTAAACAGAGATCATCCCTGGTCATCCCTACTGCCTCTGATCTGGAGGACTCACTAAACAGAGAACATCCCTGGTCATCCCTACGGCCTCTGATCTGGAGGACTCACTAAACAGAGAACATCCCTGGTCATCCCTACTGCCTCTGATCTGGTGGACTCACTAAACAGAGAACATCCCTGGTCATCCCTACTGCCTCTGATCTGGAGGACTCACTAAACACAAATGCTTTGTTTGTAAATGATGTCTGAGTGTTGGAGTTTGACCCTGTTTATCCGCCAATAAAACATGTAAACAGCAAATGATGCCGTCTGATTTGCTTGATTTAAGGAAATTGAAATAATTCATACTTTTGGAACTTAAGTATATTTAAAACCAAATACTTTTAGACTTTTACTCCAGTAGTATTTTACTGTCTGACTTTTACTTGAGTCATTTTCTATYAAGGTATCTTTACWTTTTACACCTCTGGTCACATCCTGTTTCTCTCTCTGTCCCCTAGTACACACCTACAGCCAATGCTTACACCAATCCAATGCTTTTAAATCCATGACGGGGAGTGTACACTTCAGATGTGTTGAGAATGGGGATGCAGCCATAGTGTACACTTCAGGAGATTAATTGGGATGCAGCCATAGTGTACACTTCAGGAGATGAATTGGGATGCAGCCATAGTGTACACTTCAGGAGATGAATTGGGATGCAGCCATAGTGTACACTTCAGGAGATGAATTGGGATGCAGCGATAGTGTACACTTCAGGAGATGAATTGGGATGCAGGCATAGTGTACACTTCAGGAGATGTGTTGTAGAATGGGGATGCACAATAGTGTACACTTCAGGAGATGAATTGGGATGCAGCCATAGTGTACACTTCAGGAGATGTGTTGTAGAATGGGGATGCAGCCATACGGGTGCAGTTCTGCTGTGTTCTCAGTTCAGGTGTCCCCTGTGAGAACAGCCGGCTCCTGACGGCCCCAGTTTCACCAGTAGAAGGATCTGGTGAGGAAAGTGGCTGCTGAGCTGAGCCAGCTGCCAGAGGTGTTGTCCTTGGCTGCGGTACGGGACACGGCGCGGTCCGTCTCGCTCTCGGGACTCTCGTCTTCTGGGAGGTAGTCTGGTATTGATACGTTCTCCTCCCTCACATTACCACCACACACACTGAGGGGGAGGAGGACCTGGGGGGAGGAGAGAAGGGAGGGAGGAGGAGAGAAGGGGGAGGAGAGATGAGAAGGGAGGAGAGAAGGGGGAGAGAAGGGGAGGAGGGAGAGGAGAGAAGGGAGAGAGAGGAGAAGGGGGGGAGGAAGGAGGGGAGGAGGGAGAAGAGGGGAGGAGGGGGGAGGGAGGAGAGGAAGCGGGAGGGAGGGGAGGGAGGAGAGAAGGGGAGGGAGGGGGGAGGAGGAGAGGAGAGAAGGAGAGGAGAAATGGGATGGGAGGAAGGAGAGAAGGGAGGGAGGGGGAACGGAGGAGGAGAGAAGGGGACGGGAGAAGAGGGACACATAAATTAACATGAAAGATAGTCCATTGTTCTTTCATTCTTTCCTGAGCCAAGTGTCTCACCTCCTCCCCAACTTCATTCCTCACCACCTGTTGGGCTGACAGCACCTTGTAGCAAGCGATGGCCGACGCCAGACTCATCAGGGAGAGATGGACACTATTAATTAAACACTTAACCAATGGGCTAATCTGTGTGTCTAGCTCTGTAGGCAGGTGTGTGTGTGTGTGTGTGTGTGTGTGTGTAAGAGAGACAGTGGGAGAGCTAGAGAGACAGACGGAGAGACAGATGGAGAGACAGATGGAGAGAACAGATGGAGAGACCGATGGAAGAGACAGGATGGAGAGACAGATGGAGAGACAGATGGACGGGAGAGAAGAGAGAGACAGATAGAGAGACAGGGAGAGACAGATAGAGAGACAGATGAGAGACAAGTGAGAGCGGGAGACGATGGAGAGACGAGAGGAGAGACAGATGGAGCGGGAGAGACAGATTGGAGAACAGATAGAGAGACAATGGAGAGACAGATGAGAGAGACAGATGGAGAAGAACAGATGGAGAGAGACAGATGGAGAGAGGTGGAGAGACAGACGGAGAGACAGATGGAGAGCGAGAGAGACCGATGGAAGAACCGATGGCAGAGCGAGAGAACCGATGGGAAGAGACCGATGAGAGACGATGGAGACGAAGAGACCGATGGAGAGACAGATGGAGAGACAGACGGAGGACAGACGGAGAGACAGACGGAGAGCGGGAGAGACCGTGGAGAGACCGATGGAAGACAGATGGAGGGAGAGACAGATGGAGACAGATAGAGAGACAATGGAAGACAGATGGAGAGAGACAGATCGAGAGACAGATGGAGAGAGACAGATGGAGAAGAGGTGGAGAGACAGACGGAGAGACAGATGGAGAGCGAGAAGAGACGATGAAGACCGATGGAGAGCGAGAGAGACCGATGGAGCAGACGATGGAGAGACCGATGGAGAGACGAGAGAGACCGATGGAGAGACAGATGGAGAGACAGACGGAGAGACAGACGGAGAGACAGACGGAGAGCGAGAGAGACAGATGGAGAGAGTGAGACATATGGAGAGAGGTGGAGAGAGATGGAGAGAGGTGGAGAGAGAGAGAGAGGTGAGAGAGATATGGAGAGAGACAGATGGAAGAGACGGATGGAGAGAGACGGATGGAGAAGACGGATGGAGAGAGACGGATGGAGAGAGACGGATGAGAGAGACGGATGGAAGAGAACGGATGGAGAGAGACGGATGGAGAGAGACGGATGGAGAGAGACGGATGGAGAGAGACGGATGGAGAGAGACGGATGGAGAGAGACAGATGGAAGAGAGACAGATGGAGAGAGACAGATGGAGCTACAGATGGAGAGAGACAGATGGAGAGAGACGGAGAGCGAGAGGACAGATGGAGAGAGACGGAGAGCGAGAGAGACAGATGGAGAGAGACTGGAGAGACAGACGGAGTTACTTCAGGGCAGGTCAGAGCGGATGAGCGAACGGACAATCTCTTGGAAGCCATCTGGAAGGTGAAGCTGAACACCTTTCACCTTCAGTAGAGCTCCTCACACACACTTCGCTGGGCCTGGACAACACACAGTTAGTTAGTAATACAGCAGGGTTTCCCTAAGCCGGTAAAACGCCCGGATTTTAGCCGATAAACGAAATAAAAATCCAATGAATAAAGTGCCAGACAAATTGTCTGGAGAAGAAAAAAAAAAATCCACTGCAAAATAATGATTTTTTAAATTGATGGAAAATACCACGTCGATGTCAAAGGAAATTCCCTCATAGGTTAATAAATCTCAAGATGCTTGGACATTAGTGTTGGGTGTGTGTTTCATATTGAGCTAGGCACAACTGGAAGACTGTTGATGATCCCCGTTTCCAGTAAGCCCTCCGAGAGGGGATTCTTTCTACAAAACAGAGTAAAGATGGCCTCAAAGATCGCTCTTCTTTGACGACAAAGTAATGACTGATGGCATCAAGCTGGGGTGGGGTGGGTCCGTGGGTGGGATTGGGGTGGGGGGGTCCGTGGTGTGGGATTGGCGTGGGAGTGGGTAGGGGGCCGTGGTGTGGGGATTGGCTGTGGGTGGGTAGTGGGGGGGTCCGTTGGGTGGGATTGGCGTGGTGTGGTAGGGGGGTCCGTGGTGTGGGATTGGCGTGGAGTGGGAGGGGGGGCCGTGTGTGGGATTGGCGTGGGGTGGGTTAGGGGGGGCGTGGGATTGTGGTGGGGGTGGGAGGTGGGGGTCCGTGGGGTGGGATTGCGTGTGGGATGGTGGGAGGGGTGGGTCCGGTGTTGGTGTGATTGGCGTGGGGTGGTGGTGGGGGGTGGTGGGTCCGTGGTGGTGGGTATTGGCGTGGGTGGGGGGGGGGGTCCGTGGGTGTGGGTTGTGCTTTGGACATTCGTTCTATTCCTCTGGGTCTTACTCATTGTTAGAAACAAGTTGTGATCAAACGATGTTAGTACTATTACTGATATTAAGAAATATCTATGAATTAAAATGGACCATTTGGGTGCAATCAATAAGCCTGATTTCTCACGTTTTGTCTGCCCTGCTTATTCCTCTGTCAAATTTAAAATATAATTTAAAACAAATAATAGTGTTGCAGGAATGCTAATTGATCTGTTCTAACTACAGAAATGGTTTTAAAGAAAATCTGAGATGGTGGCATGGAATGACATGGACAAATGACATGGAACGACACAAAACTGAAATGTTTACAGAAACACCACCTGTTTGAAGCTCCACTCACCCAAAACATTTGATTGGTTTGTTAAGTAGCAACGCTTCACTCGTTTCTATTTAGACTCCACCACTAGACTCCTTTTAGCATATTTATGCCTTCCCCCAGGCTTTCCTGACTTAAGCCTGACTTCTGAGGATATGTATGTAGTGAGCTGTGTGTATATATATACAGTTGAAGTCGAAAGTTTACATACACCTTAGCCAAATACATTTAAAACTCAGTTTTTCACAATTCCTGACATTTACTCAGAGTAAAGTATTCCTTCTTAGGTCAGTTAGGATCACCATTTATTTTAAGAATGTGAAATGTCAGAATAATAGTAGAGAGAATGATTTATTTCAGCTTTTATTTCTTTCATCATTATTCCAGTGGGTCAGAAGTTTACATAACACTCAATTAGTATTTGGTAGCATTGCCTTTAAATTGTTTAACTTGGCTCAAACGTTTCGGGTAGCCTTCCACAAGCTTCCCACAATAAGTTGGGTGAATTTGGCCCATTCCTCCTGACAGAGCTGGTGTAATGAGTCAGGTTGCTCGCACAAGCTTTTTCAGTTCTGCCCAAAATGTTTATATTGGTTTGAGGTCAGGGCTTTGTGATGGCCACTCCAATACCTTGACTTTGTTGTCCTTAAGCAATTTTGCCACAACTTTGGAAGTATGCTTGGGGTCATTGTCCGTTTGGAAGACCCATTTGCGACCAAGCTTTAACTTCCTGACTGATGTCTTCAGATGTTGCTTCAATATATCCACATAATTGTCCTTCCTCATGACGCCATCTATTTTGTGAAGTGCACCAGTCCCTCCTGCAGCAAAGCACCCCACAACATGATGCTGCCACCCCCGTGCTTTACGGTTGGGATGGTGTTCTTCGGCTTGCAAGCCTCTCCTTTATCCTCCAAACAAAACGATGGTCATTATAACCAAACAGTTCGATTTTTGTTTCATCAGACCAGACGACATTTCTCCAAAAAGTACGATCTTTGTCCCCATGTGCTGTTGCAAACTGTAGTCTGCTTTTTCATGGTGGTTTTGGAGCAGTGGCTTCTTCCTTGCTGAGCGGCCTTTCAGGTTATGTCGAATATAGGACTCGTTTTACTGTGGATATAGATACTTTGTGCCTGTTTCCACCACAGCATCTTCACAAGGTCCTTTGCTGTTGTTCTGAGATTGATTTGCACTTTTCGCACCAAAGTACATTATTTCTAGGAGACAGAACACGTATCCTTCCTGATAGGTATGATGGCTGCCTGGTCCATGGTGTTTAATACTTGTGTACTATTGTTTGAACAGATGTGAACGTGGTACCTTCAGGCGTTGCTCCCAAGGATGAACCAGACTTGTGGAGGTCTACAATTATTTTCTGAGGTCTTGGCTGATTTCTTTTTCATTTTTCCATGATGTCAAGCAAAGAGGCACTGAGTTTGAAAGTAGGCCTTGAATACATCCACAGGTACACCTCCAATTGACTCAAATTATGTCAATTAGCCTTATGCACAAAGTAAATGTCCTAACCGACCTGCCAAAACTATAGTTTGTTAACAAGAAATTTGTGAGTGGTTGAAAAACAATTTAATGACTCCAACCTAAGTGCATGTAAACTTCCAACTTCACTGTAGTATATATAGAGTGAGACTGTCATCAAGGCAAAGGTGACTACTTTGAAGAATCAAAAACATATTTAGATTTATTTAACACTTGTTTTGGTTACTACATGATTCCATATTGTGTTATTTCATAGTTTTGATGTCTTCACTATTATTKTACAATGTAGAAAATAGTGAAAATAAAGAAAAACCKTTGAATGAGTAGGTGCGTCCAAACTTTTGACTGGTACTGTAWATACACTCACAGTGCTGTCCAGGCCTTGGATGTGCAGAGTGACAGACTTGTTCTTCCCTTTGGAGGCGTTGAGGAAGAACTGGGGTTTGTTTCTTCTCCTCTCTCTCTCTGGGCTGGGGGGGGCTGGGGCACTCAGGATTCCATACACCTCCCGCGACAGGACATTGATGTCATCACACAAACCACTCCTACAAGAGACAGGACCAGGATGTCAGATGACCCACTCCTACAAATCAAATACTTATCAAATTGTATTTTGCTTACTTACAGGTCCTTTTCCAACAATGCAGAAATGTTAAATTTTAATAACGATAAGGAATAAATACACTTCCTGAATAACAATAACGAGTAAAAATATCATGGCTATATACAGGAAGTACCAGGTAATAACATGGTTATATACAGGAAGTACCAGGTAATAACATGGCTATATACAGGAAGTACCAGGTAATAACATGGTTATATACAGGAAGTACCAGGTTATATACAGGAAGTACCAGGTAATAACATGGCTATATACAGGAAGTACCAGGCAAAAACTTGGTTATAGACAGGGAGTACCAGATAATAACATGGCTATATACAGGTAGTACCAGTACCGAGCTGATGTGCAGGGGTACGAGGTAATTGAGGTAGCTATGTACATATAGGTAGGAGTAAAGTTACTAGGCAACAGGATAGATAAGAGAATAGCAGCAGCGTATGTGGTGCGCACATGTTATGTGTGTGTGTGTGCGTGTGTTGTCAGTGTAAGTATGTGTGAGTGTGTACAGTCCAGTGGATGTGTGTAGAGTCAGTGCCAGAGAGTTAGTACAAAAAGAGACAGGACCAAGAGGAGTATGATTAATTGAAAACATTAATTTGCCCAGTTGTTTGATGCACATTGTTGCAATTCACAATTGTGATGCCGAAGCCACAGGTAGACAGTTTTTTACACACACACACACACACACACACACACACACACACACAGTTAAACAGGGACCTGAGAGAGTGGACTGACCTCTCCATCA
The DNA here is from genome assembly GCF_002910315.2 of Salvelinus sp. IW2-2015. Lineage (NCBI taxonomy): Eukaryota > Metazoa > Chordata > Actinopteri > Salmoniformes > Salmonidae > Salvelinus > Salvelinus sp. IW2-2015. Next base: position 10,902 of record NW_019946434.1, on the reverse strand, counting down.
GGGTCACCAGGCTGACCATCATACCCAGTTCATTCTTCATAGTGGTGATGTTCAGGGGCCACTCTGCCAGGTAGCGCATAGTCTGACAGGAGAGATTACAAATCATTAAGAGCCACTACTACATCCTGTTCACAAGTTCCAGGTGGATGTTGAGTGTCACTGTCATGTTTGCATTGTTTTTGAATGTGTATTGTTGGTTGTCTGGTTAGATTTAGCCTCAGTCATCCAGGCTTCCTTTGCTCAACGAGACAAGATTTGGAAGGATGGCAAGCGTGAGACAATTATATTAGAAGGAACTGCCTTGTGTTKGGTTGTGTTTTTTGTTTGTTTCTTCTTGTGGAAAAATTCTAGTTTCCAACTAGCTATACTATAACGTAAAAAAATACTGCTCATTCTGCAGCTGTAACCTATTAGTCATATCGTGATTTATGGGATCTCTGTTTTTGTCTGTTCTGTTCTTGCTTGATTGATTCTCATAGCTGGGGCCAGTAGCAGGTTAAACAGACCTGCAGGGTTGCGAACAGCACTTGCGGGTCCTGGTGGTCCAGGAAGAGAACCAGGCCGGGGAGACAGCCCTGGTCCTGGACTATTGCCTCCCGGTTCTGGGGCTCCGACGCCAGGTCCCGGAGCTGGGTCACCACAGACAGAGCATCCATCATCTTAGTTACCGAACTACCGAGTCTCTGCAGGCAGTGTGACACAGAAAGGTGTAGTGAGATAAGATGTATAATTAGGCACCGTAGATCTATTGAAAGGGCACGTTGATGATGCTCACAACACACTCTGTCACTGCCTTYCTTGCCTCACTAACGATACTGTGTATGCAGAGCTAGCTAGCGAGCTGGCTAACGTTATCTAGGGTTTGTTGCTACCCAGCTAGCTAACGTTTGCTAGTTTAGCAACCTAACAACGTAAAAAATGAAATAAATAAGTTGAGTAGCTAACGTTAATGTCATGAACACATACCTAACGTTATATAGGTTAGCAAAACAAGTTCGTTAGCTAGCTTCTAACTTACTTGGCTGAAAACAAACGTCACCTATATCCAGCTATTTTCTTGTATGGTATGCTAGTTTGCAACTTTACTTTTTACCTCAATATATCTTTGACCAAATATCACAAATTCGGTTAAAAGTTGGTAACTAAAACGACAGATTTGAAACGTCTTACCACGGATAAACCGGCTCGTGCAGACAAAAAATWCGAATTTTGTGGAGGGGAACCTCATTGGTCGAACAGCTGCTGTCACATTGCATGGTGAGCCCTTCTGATTGGCGTAGAATTTTATTCCAATTGAAATGTCCAATCACGGCACGTTTTGCTTAGCACGGGTTATTTCAGTTCGCCTGGAGAAAGTTATTTCATGATTTCTTTGCTACGTTTTGGTCAAATTTCTAAATTAACCATGTGGTAAGAGAAGATTATCAACTTTAGCCATAATATACAGTTTATACATCTAATATTTGTCAATATTGAGTCCATACTAGCTAACTAGTTTATCAGTCTACCGCCATCTGATAAATGTGTTTTGATGAACCAGTGTTTTAGAATACTACAATAGGCGAGTTCGTTTTGCATGTGCCGGTACCCCGGGTGAGTGGCGATTAATCTTAAGGACCAATGGAATGGTCTAAAATGTATTAACTCCACTCACCCGTGGCACCGGGACATGCAAAACGAGCCAGCACAATGTTTCAGTCGTAACCTTTTTATTTGATTATTAAAGTATATTTTGTGCAAGATTTTAAAGTGAATTTCTTTTACTTTATTTGATATACAAAATTTGTGAATGAGCAACCAAGCTTTATTCCATTCAATTTCAGTAATATATGCAGAGGAATTTCCCTCTAGGGGGGATCTTGTTGGAGTTAAAAAGTTATTTTATGAATGTGTTATTACATATCTTATCCAACAGGGGGCAACCTTCTAACAAATCCTGCACCTATCTTGACATGTTCTCAAACGTCATTAATTTAGTAAGTCCTGAAGGTATTGTTTTGGATATAGTATCACATTCTTTATAATGTATTGGGAAGTTATGTTTCTAAGAACTTTCTCTAAAAGAGTAGATTTTCTTCTTTATCAAATAAATCAAGCACAAATATAATATTTATTTCAAACCACTTAGTGAAGAACAAAGACTTGTTTTTAACAACCATATCTTTGTTGTTCCACAGAAGTGTTTTGTGTGGGGGAGAAGTTATGGACATGACATAGTTTCTAGGCTAAAAGGGCTTGTTCTTGAAATTGGGACAGTTTGATGGGACAGTTTGATGGGACAGTTTGATGGGACAGTTTGATGGGACAGTTTGATGGGGAAGACCACACAATTTCCTAAATATGACAGGGAATGAAGTACCATATTAATTCAGAGTTATACATCTTTCTATCCAGTTTACTTTAAAGGTATTGTTGATATCAATGAAATTTAGTACTTCTGTCCCACCATCAGCTCTTTGGTTTGATATTACAGACTTCTTAAGTTTGTGTTGTATATTCTTCCATGTAAAGTCTAGGAAAGTGTTGTTGATTTCCTTGCTGGTTTGATCGGCTACAGATAAGGATAGAGCATGGCAGACAGAACGTGACAGACAGTTAAACCCGTCCAATAATAGAGAGGTCACACTGGAGCCAGTTAGTACAGATGGTTTTTTGATTACTTTCATCTCGGAGCGAAATTGAGATGTTGACGGACAATATGGTTTTTCACCATGTGCACCCCTAAATATGTCATTGTCGTTCACTGGAATATTCTCAATAGATTGGTAATTTGAGTTACATATGGACAATATTTCTAATTTATTTGAGTTCCAGACCAGAAACAGAAGACCATGATTTGATCATATTAAGTCCAATAGCAACTTGATCCTTGTCTTTTAGAAAAAGAGCTGTATCGTCTGTTAACTGAGATATCTTTATATGAGATATGAGATATCTGTATTTATTTTCCAAATATTGAAAAACCTTTTTTATTCAGGGTTGAAAGCTGAAATAGGGCAACCCTGGCGTACACTACAACAATTGTATTAGGATCTTGTGTTGTATTGTATCAAATGCTTTACAAAAGTGGAGGAATGAATTAATAGCCTTAGATTCAATTGAATCAGTGTAATTAATCAAGTCTAAAACGAACCTAATGTCACAGCTGATGTGGCGACCTTTCATTAAACCAGTTTGGGTTTCGTTAATAAGATGGTTCAGGCCCATTTTAATAACTCTATTAGCATATGGTAAAGTTTATAATCTGTATTTAATAATGTAATAGGTCTCTTTTCATTTGTATTTATTATGAATCCCCATTAGTTTCCTCCAATGCAGCAGCTACTCTTCCTGGGGTTTATTATGGATCCCCATTAGTTCCTGCCAAGGCAGCAGCTACTCTTCCTGGGGTTTATTATGGATCCCCATTTAGTTCTGCCAGGCAGCAGCTACTCTTCGCTGGGGTTTATTATGCGATCCATTAGTTCCTGCCAGCTGCAGCATTACTCTTCCTGGGGTTTTATTATGGATCCCATTAGGTTCTTTGAGCTAAGGAAATTTGTTGTAGTGGCTACGTATGTGGTTTTGCTATAGGACTCAGCACCAGTATAGGTTCGTAGACAAAGATTGCAGCACGAGTTCTGCTTCATGCATTGTAAACTTGGGGTTGAAAAAACACTTTTCTTTTATATATCATTAGGCATCCCATATTATTCGGTTTGTCTTAGGAGTTGCACACTCTGGTTGAGCGATGCTGCATTTTCTCTTTGTGTGTCTAGTAAATGTATCCCCATAGTTTCTTTTTGGCCCCAAAGGCAGAGCACTCTTCCTTGGGGTTTATTATGTATTCCCCATTAGTTCTTGCCAAAGGACATAGTACAAGCTTTAAGGTATTATGTGAACTCGGGGAGATTTCAGTACGATGGATTCTTACCAATGCAGTTATCCTTGAATAGTGAAAAAAAACAAGCCACTTTTCATCTTAATACCAAGCTCTAAATCCGTTTTCTGGGGGTTTTTAATTGCTATCTTGGTCGGTCGTTTAGCCCCATTTGAAGTAGTTATCTTGGGGTTCTCTTCATGCAGCCTACGTCCTCACGTCTTAACTAGAGAGGTAGTTGTATTATATTATCCAACTTATCAGCGAGTCTTCAAGACTTATGGAAAAATTAGTAATCATAAGGACAACACTTGGCTGCAGCTCTCCTCACATACTTATAGCTGCGAGAGGGTCTTCAGATTTAATGCACGCTCTGTTCGTCGAACCACTTTTTTTTGTGCTCAGCACTACCCGTGGCGCGTCTTCCTAACTTCTACGCATTGTGATAGGTTTCTAGAGCCAATTTCAGCGCAATGTTTTCGGCATTATTGCTATCGCAGGAAGACTGAACAGAAAATAACTACTTTCTCTGAAATCTAAAGTTCATCTAATATTCTAGCCTCCCTGTTGGTTTATATTGCACTCTAGTTCAGTGGAAACGGGCTCCTTTTTTGCAGCTTTACTCTGGTTTTCGCTGTGAGCACCCTTTAATGAGGGATTAGGTTCACCATCCGCAATTTCGGAGCGAGCGTGGCTTAGGCTAACGTTCATCTGGGAAGGTTGATTACTAATAGAAGGACCACTACTCAGTTTCTTTCGGCTTACCAAGAGCTGCTAATCAGCTCGCCTTCTTCTCCTTAAAGGTCAGTCGCACACACTCTGTTAAGGTGGACAGTTTCTTTTCTGCATGTATTTCTTTTGCTATATAAGCAGAGCAACTCAGGAATTACCAAGCTTTCAGACGAGATTTTCAAGCCTCGCACCAACTTCTGGTAGTAAAAGACACACTTCTTGGCCTTAGACACCCACTTATTACGCTCTCAATATCCGACTCGTTTAATGCACTCTGTGAACTAATTGTATCTCGAAACATCTACCTAATTATGTTCACGCTGATCTGCGCTGTGTGGTGTATTAAATTTCTAGAGGGCGTTGTTAGGTTTTGCTGGAGGGATTTAACCTTTTTTAAATAGGTTTCACGCGATGGGCTTGTTGGTCCCTTTCTAAGCTTGAACAACGCCCCGGGCACAAAGCTTTTTAGATACATTCAAATGCAGGATCTGTTGGTCTTGCTACATCTCACACAAGGCTGCTAAATTCGGGGTTGTGGGTTTTTTAATGCCTCTGTTTTAGTGACAAGTCGCAGAATTTTGTGTCGCAGTGTTGTGACGCCTGGCATTCGGGATGCCAGCTTTTGGAGGCACTCCAGAGTGCACTCACCGGACGGTTATTTTCCACTCCAGCCGAAGCTTTGTTGGGCTAAGCATCGGTATTCTGAAGAGAGAGACACCTGTTTTCACTTCTTAACATTAGCTTTCTCGTAAATCGGCTGGTAGTGGTTCAAGTCAGGCGAGCTGCTGGTCGTATTAGCATGTTCGAATGGCGGCCCTTGGAGTCCCCATTCTGCTGGCTTTTTGCAAGTACGGAATGCCGCTGGCCCTAGACCTACCAAGGGGAGTTAGTTGGGATAGGCACACTTGTGCATATTTCAGCGAGTTTACAGCGATTTGGATAGTACATGATTTGAATGACAAAGGTTGATAATGTTCACACTTTAATTTTCGCCCTGTAATTTGTTAGCGAATTTGCATTCTAAATTCGTCATGTTTTTAACTGGCACTCTGTCAATAGTTTTGAAGATTGGTCACATTTTGCGACGTACTGGCCAGAGTACATAGCGTAGCAGGAATATGGCTGGCTAGATACGCTGTTCAAGTGCTTCAGATGCGCCAAGTTTTTTCAAGCATGGGTTAGTAAATATGCGACTGAACACACACAAGCTTGTTGCGCGGTTAATTAGGAGAACACAGCCTGTTGTTTTAAGCCTAAATTTTCGTGTTTTAATTGCACTCTGTTAGTGAAATTTTTTGCAGTACTGCTTAAACTAGAGGATAGGAACGCAATTTCAAGCGAGTATTCGGGAATGAAACACATGCAACATTGAAAAAAAAACACTTTCCTTAAACAAGCTCTAAATCGTGTTTTACATGGCAGCTCTTTCGTTAGTGAAATTTTTTGCAGTAACTGCTTAAACTAGAGGATAGGAACCAATTTCAGACGAGTTTTCCGACGCATGAATTCGAAAAAAAACAAACTTTTTCCTTAAACAAGCATCACTAATCGTGTTTAATGCACTCTGTTTCAGTTGGTGTGTTAATACGGTGTTGTGTTGTATTGATGTGACAGGTTGTTGTGTAGATTGCATGGACCAGGTGTGGTAAAATTGTAATTACCATGTGTTTTGCGTGTTTTACGATGATGACCAGGTGTGTGATTAATGATGATGACCTGAAGAGTGTGTCGAATGAATGATGAACGGTGTGTGTAATTGATGATGACCAGGTGTGTGTATGATGATGACCCAGTGTGTGTTATGATGATGACCAGGTGTGTGTTAACGATGACAAGGTGGTGTGTAATGATGAGACCAGGTGTGTGTAATGATGATGACCAGGTGTGTGTAATGAATAATTACCATGTTTGTGTAACGATGATGACCAGGTGTGTGTAATGATGATGACCAGGTGTGTGTAACGGATGATGACCAGGTGTGTGTAAATGATAATGATCAGGCGTGTTAATGACTGATGATCAGGTTTGTGTAGTGATAATTACCATGTTTGTGTAACGATGATGACCAGGTGTGTGGTAATGAGGATGACCAGGCGTGTGTAAGATGCTGACCAGTTGTGTGTAATGATAATTACCATGTTTGTGTAGCTGATGACCAGGTGTGGTGTAATGATGATGACCAGATGTGTGTAATGATGATGACAGGTGTGTGTAATGAGGATGACCAGGCGTGTGTAATGATGCTGACCAGGTGTGTGTAACGATGATGACCAGGTGTGTGTAATGATAATTACCATGTTTGTGGTAACGATGAATGACCAGGTGTGTGGTAATGATGATGAGCGAGTGTGTAATGATGATGACCAGGTGTGTGTAATGAGGATGACCAGGCGTGTGTAATGAGGATGACCAGGCGTGTGTAATGATTGTTGCCAAGGCCGGTGGTTAGTAGACCGGCGCAGTGGAGTGCTGGAGAGAGTGAGCGTGAAGAGACGCGACAGATAACTGTGTTGTTTGCCCTATAACCTGATAGTTCATATGTCTTGACACTGTGATATATAGGCATAAGACCGAGACAATAAGAAGACACGGTGGCTGAATAAATTCAACTTTTGTTTCATCATAAAACCAGAGTGCAACATCTGTCCAGTGAAGTCTACATAACATATTGCATGTTACAAACAGTTACATGACCTACAGCATGGTCAAGCAAGTTCATGTTTCTGACATTCTCTATTGGTTTAGAGCCATGCAGAGTTACCGCAAGTCACAAAGAAAACAGGAGCTGCCTCCACTATTCCAGCACCATTTCAACATCATCAAATCACCTCTGCTTAGTCTAATACAGTGACAACTAAAAGATACCCCAAAACAATGTGGTCCAATCAACGTAAGCTAAATATGATGTGGCTTGTCCATGGTTCTGATTCGTCTGTGTGTGTGTGTGTGTGTTGGCTATCTGACTAAAATGCTTGCTCGCTAGCCTAACTTCCTTTCATGGGTAAGGATGAGCCAGCTAGTTAACATTAGCCTTCTACATCTAGCTACATATTGAACTTCTATATCCTCTCAGGTCAGGGACACAATGTATGAATTAATGATTGGATCAGAATCGCCTTTATAATCATTGGCCAGTCCGGAGAATTAAGTAAAACTACATGTCCAAAAGGGACAATTTTAGCTAGCTAGCTAGCCACCGGACGAAAACAACACAACGAGATGCAACAATTCAAGTTTTTTTTCTGTTTGTGACGTTTTGRTTACTATGTGATGTGACTGGTGTGAAGCCAAATRCAAACTGGCTTCCCTTGACACTTTTTTAGAGCACCAGGACCATTCACATTTGACCTCAGTCAGTTTAGCTCAACGCTGATTGGCTATTATTATTATTTGAAWTTTTTTTTAATCAGGGGAGGCCAAACCCTTGCATTCAATGCTATGGGCAGTAACAATGTCATACTATTTTTGATCAAACAGCATCAGCTAGATGGCCTACACATACAGAGACAGAGGGGCGCCGATATTATATATATWTTTTTTTATTGGTACATTTTTGGGGGAAGCTTCCCTTGTCATCCATGAATACATGTCACTGGCTGAAAGGTGAATTCCTTTCCCAGTGTCTGGTGGAAAGCAGACTGAACCAGGTTTTCCGATAGTATTTTGCCTGTGCTTAGCTTCATTCCATTTCATTTTTGTCCTGAAAACCTCCCCAGCCCTTAACGATTACAAGCATACCCATAACATGAGGCAGCCATAACATGATGCAGCCTCCACTATGTTTAAAAATATGGAGAGTAGTACTCAGTAATGTGTTGTATTGGATTTGCCCCAAACATAATACTTTGTATTCAGGACTCAAAGTTAATGGCTTTGCCAAATTTTTGTAGGATGCCTGTTTTAGAATATTTCTTTACTGTAAAAGCTTCCTTCTTTCACTWTGTCATTTAGGTTATWATTGTGGAGTAACTACAATGTTGTTGATCCATCCTCAGTTTTCTCCTATCACAGCCATTAAACTCTGTAACTGTTTTAAAGACAACATTAGCCTGATAGTGAAATCCATGAACGGTTTCCTTTCTCTTCGGCAACTGAGTTAGGAAGGACGCCTGTATCTTTGTAGTGACTGGGTGTATTGATACACCATTCAATGTGTAATTAATAACTTCACCATGCTCAAAGGGATATTCAATGTATGCCTTTTTGTATTTTTAGCCATCTGCCAATAGGTGCCCTTCTTTGCGAGGCATTGGAAAACCTCACTGGTCTTTGTGATTGAATCTGTGTTTGAAATTCACTGAGAGACTGAGAGACCTTACAGATAATTCTATGTGTGGGGTAATGAGATGAGGTAGTCATTCAAAAATCATATTAAACACTATTATCGAGTGAGTCCATGCAACTTATTATGTGACTTATTAAGCAGACGTATTTAGGCTTGCCATAAGAAAGGGGTTGAATACTTATTGACTCAAGACATTTCAGGTTGATATTTTAATTAATTTGTTAAAAAAAATGAAAAACATAATTTCACCTTGACATTATAGGATATTGTGTGTAGGCCTGTGATTTAAAAAAACTCAATTTATTCAATTTTAAATTCAGGCTGTAAAAACAAAATATGGAAAAAGTCAAAGGGTGTGAAGGCTCTGTTGTCCATGTGCCAAGTGAGGTTCATACAGAAATGGTTTGTCTAGATTGGCGTGGAAGAACTTGACCGGCCTATACAGAGTCCTGACCTCAACCCCATCGAACACATTTGGGATGAATTGGAACGGCGACTGTGAGCTGGTGGAAGCACATAATCGTCTAGAATGTCATTGTATGCTGTAGCGTGAAGATTTCCCTTCGCTGAAAGAACTAAGGGCCCTAGCCCAAACCATGGAAAACAGCCCCAGGCGATAAATCCTACTCCACCAAACTTTACACTTGGCACTATGCATTGGGGCAGGTAGTGTTCTCCTGGCATCCGCCAAACCCAGATGAATCTGTGTGACTGCCAGATGGAAGAGAATGCATTTCCACTGAGCCCAAATGAACTGCAATGTGGATGACACACAGCTGTACATTTCCAATGAAACATGYTGAAGCTCCAAAATCACCTGGAAGCCTGTGTTTCAGACATAAGCAAGTGGATGGCGGCAAATGTTTAACTTTTAAACTGGGACAAAACAGAGATGCTAGTTCTAGGTTGAGAGTTTGTGCCAGGTATAGGCCGAATAGGTAGAAAGTGGCACTCACAATGTTACATCCTTTACATCAGCAACATGTTCCTAGAATTTTAAGTCTTTACTGAAGACTTATCTCCTCAGTAGGTCCTATGATTGAGTGTAGTCTGGCCCAGGCGAGCGAAGGTGAACCGAAAGGCACTGGAGTGATGAACCACRCTTGCTGTCTCTGCCTGGCCGGTTCCCCTCTCTCCACTGGGATTCTCTGCTTCTGACCCTATTAAGGGGGTTGAGTCACTGGCTTACTGGTGCTCTTCCATGCTGTTCGTAGAAGGGGTACATCACGTCGTGTCAGGCTGATTTCGCTATACTCGACTCGAGTGGGTTGAGTCACTGACGTGATCTTCCTGTCCGGGTTGGCGCCCCCCTCGTGCCGTGGGGGAGATCTTCGTGGGCTATACTCAGCCTTGTCTCAGAGTAGTAAGTTGGTGGTTGAAGATATCCCTCTAGTGGTGTGGGGGCTGTGCTTTGGCAAAGTGGGTGGGGTTATATCCTGCCTGTTTGGCCCTGTCCAGGGGTATCGTCGAACGGGGCCACAGTGTCCCCCAACCCACCAATGTCTCAGTCTCCATGTGCCGGGGGGCTTGGGTCAGTCTGTCATATCTGGTGTAATTCTCCTGTCTTATCTGGTGTCCTGTGTGAACTTACTGTAAGTATGCTCCCTCTAATTCTCCCAACTCTCTCTCTCCCCTCCTGGAGTACCTGAGCCCTAGGACCATGCATCAGGACTACCTTGCAAGACGAGTCCTGGCTGTCCCCATCCCCAGTCCACCTGGTCCCCGTCCCCAGTCCACCTGGTCCCCATCCCCAGTCCACCTGGTCCCCAGTCCACCTGGTCATCCCCAGTCCACCTGGTCCCCAGTCCACCTGGTCGTCCCCAGTACCTGTCCCCAGTCCCACCGTACCTGTCCCCATCCACCTGGTTCCCGTCCCAGTCCACCTGGTCCTCCGTCCACGAATCCAATCATGGTCCCAAGACTTCCACCTGGTCCGGCCACGGCGCCCAGTACCAGCCTGGTCCCCAGTCACTGGTCCCAGTCCCAGTCCCACCTGGTCCCCGAGGGTCCACTGGCCGAACCGGTG